>NC_090351.1:14730156-15030156 GCF_035084215.1 Heptranchias perlo
ATTACAACAGTGACTACACTTCAAAAGTTTTTTATTGGCTGTAAACGCTTTGAGAGGTCCTGAGGTCATGAAAGTTGCGATATAAATGCATGTCAATATTTTTTTCTTTTTGTGAAGATCAAAATGTATAGGGGCTAATTTTCAATTTCACTGCCTGGGTGGTAACCTGGCACAACAGATTGCTAGGTTACTATCCAGGTAAAGTTGAAAATTTCCCCTATAAATTTCAAGAAAATATTAAATTTATTTGCTTAATTCCTTCTTCACAATATATCTCTACAATAGTACCAAGTGTTATTAAAAGGTCCTGCTAATTAAGCATGATTAAATTTAAGACTTTTATTTAGAGCCCCCTCTCAAACTTTGATAATGGTACAGTTCTTCCAGGATTTCCCTCCTTTATGTTAATCCTTTTCCTACTGTATTTTTGTGTTGTCTCCCAGATGCATAAATAAAAGTGATGCAACTGCCCCAACTATTCAGAATATATTAAAAATGGCAAAATATCAAATGCTATGTTTCATTTGTTGCATTTGCATTATATTTATCAATTCACCTATAGCCCCATTATGCAACAAAGAAATCCAGGTCCCGGAGTTTGAAGCCCGGAAGGGAGTTGCCCCTTAAGATCAGCTAGTGCAGCAGATCTGGGGATGAATTTGGACCTGCAGATGGAGTGTAGATGACCACAAATGGATATAGATGTTGGTACTGACTTGGAAATGAACATGAAGTGCCAGGAGAGCTGGAGTTGACTTGGACCCAGAGGCAGAGTTGACTTGGATATTGAGATGGAGTTGAAGTTGGAGATGACATAAAGATGGACGTAGATCTCAAAATGGACCCAAGTTTACACAGATCTGATACAGCCACTTTCTGCACCGACAACCCATGGATTCAAATGGGACAGGACTATCTGTCAAAATGATTTGATTAGCGCAATAAATCTTATCACTAGGACTGTAGAAATCTTGTGTCTTTTAACAAATTATTGGCGCTAAGCTTTAATCATCGTTTGTTAATCTAAGATGCAAGTGGAAATAAAAGTTGCATTTAACAAACCGGGTACATATTCCATAGAAGTTAGTTAAATATCATACCTAGTGTACAATTTTCCTGAAACAATGCAACAATCAGTTACAGTACAATATCATCACAGGTTAATGATTGAGTGATGCGAGTGTTCCCGTGATCATCATTAATTGGTTTTGTTTTTCTTTCCCCCCATTCTTTCTGCAACAATTAAAGTGTAATCCGATAACAAAATAAAACTGAGCCAGTGATGCCAATTATAATCACCCATGGTCTGGTAACTGTCGCAGATCTGCAACAACATGAGTCTCAGGGGCAGAGATTTCTGCGCACCCTTTTGCCGGTGATTTAGGATTCTGCTTCTGGGGAATCCAGACTACTACACATCATTTGTAAGTCTCCTCCAATGCATAGGATTTAAGGACAGCTCCATCCCCAGCGTCATATCAAGGGATGAGAAAGCACGTCGATATGAACCAGCCGCTCTTTCAGGTGCACAGTTTCTGGAGGCTGCGTGTACCTCATACTGCAGTATCACTGACCCAGTTTGTTAATGAGATTTAGAGATAAAAAGAAACGACTGCAAATTGGAAGGGTTTTGTCGGCAAAACATGTGACCGTTACGTTATGCTCAGGGTAGCAAAGGGTTTTGGTATCGGCAATATTCTTTTTGGCTAATTTTCCTGGAATTTATCTTGAATAGAGAATATTTACTTTGTTCCATTGAAATCATTTAAAAAAAAACTGTTAGCAAAGGTAGTACAGACAGGAATCATCCACACCGATTTAATGGAGCTGCTCACTGATGGACATATGTAGAATCACAGAATCGTAGAGTGGATGCAGCATGGAAGGGGGCCATTCGGCCTGCCGAGTCTGTGCCGGCTGTCTGTAAGAGCAATCCAGTTAGTCCCATTTCCCCGCGCTTTCCCCGTAGCCCTGCAATTTTTTTCCCTTCAAGTACTTATCCAATTCTCTTTTGAAAGCCACTCCTTCTGGCAGTGCATTCCAGATCCTAACCACTCCCTGCGTAAAAAGTTTTTCCTCATGTCGCCTTTAGTTCTTTTGCCATTCATCTTAAATCTATGTCCTCTGGTTCTTGACGATTCTGCCAATGGGAGCAGTTTCTCTCTATTTACTCTTCTAGACCCTTCATAATTTTAAATACCTCTATCAAATCTCCTCTCAACCATCTTTGTTCCAAGGAGAACAACCCCAGCTTCTCCAGCCTATCCACGTAACTAAAGTCCCTCGTCCCTGGAACCAATCTAGTAAATCTCTTCTGCACCCTCTCTGAGGCCTTCACATCTTTCCTAAAACAGATTTAGGATTTTTTTGACCATTTTTCCACAGAAATGATTTGGAAATTAGTTTCATTTAAGTGATGTGATTTAAATTAACAGAAAATGCAGAAAATACTCAGCAAGTCAGGCAGCATCTGTGGAGAAAGAAACAGAGTTAATGTTTCAGGTCGAAGAATCTTTGTCAGAACTGGAAGATGTTGAAGATTTAACAGGTTTTAAGCAAGTACAGAGCCAGGGAAAGGTGGGGGGGGGTGGTGGAGGAAGGGGAGGAAAGAACAAAAGGGAAGGTCTCTGTTAGGGTGGAGGGCAGGAGTGACAAAATGATAAAAGGGATGATGGTGCAAAAGGAGGAAGGTGGTAATGGGACAAGTAAAGAAACAAAAGATGGGTCTAGAGGAGCTGTAAATGGCAAGAGCAGAACCATTACCAGCACCTGCTGTCTGAAAAAAATGGAAGCAGTGGTTATGATCTGAAGTTATTGAAATCAGTGTTGATTCCGGAAGGTTGTAAAGTGCGTAATCAAAAGATGAGATGCTGTTCCTCAAGCATCCGTTGCGCTTCATTGGAACAGTGTAAGAGGCCGAGAGGTCAGAGTGGGATGGCAAATTAAAATGGCAAGCGACCGGAAGCTTAGGGTCACTTGTAAATTAAAATGGTCCATACAGGTTTAGAATTCTCCTTACAGTAATATGCTGAGAAAAAGAAGAGTTTGTGTGTTAATGAGCCAGGCTAATGAAGATCTGTTTACACAATGACTAGGAACAATGGTTAATTTCAATCTTGTCTTGGGCTTCCTGTTAGCATCCATACCTACTATTGTCAGGATGACTTCTTCATTTGAGCCCAGCTGTGCTGTTTGCTGAGAATGCTCTTTTGGTGGTAGTGGGTAGGGGGTGTAACTACTATTACTGACAGTCCTATTGGCAAATTGCTGAACCCACCCTTGACCCCTCTGTCCTTGCTAACCACCGCCCCATCTCCAACCTCCCTTTCCTCACCAAAGTCCTTGAACGTGTTGTCGCCTCCCAAATCCATGCCCATCTTTCTCGCAACTCCATGTTTAAATCCCTCCAATCAGGTTTCGTCCCCTGCCACCGTACTGATATGGCCCTTATCACAAATGACATCCTATGTGACTGCAACTGTGGTAAACTATCCATCCTCATCCTTCTCGACATGTCTATAGCCTTTGACATGTTTGACCACACCATCCTCCTCCAATGCCTCTCCTCCATCGTCCAGCTGGGAGGGACCGCATACGAAATGGCAGCCATTACAGAGACATGGCAAGATGGTTAGAGCTGGGAATTGAATATACCAGGTTATAAAGCCTACATGAAGGATAGTGAAACTGGTAGAGGGGGAGGAGTAGTCTTAGTGATTAAGAATGAAATTACTTCAATGATAAGAGAGGATATAATAAGCGGTAAGCAGCCAGTGGAGACTTTATGGGTACAATTAAGAAATAGAAAAGGATTTAAGACTGTATTGGGAGTTGTGCATAGGCCCCCTGGTAACAGCTGTGAAGTGGCAGAATGTATAAATGCAGAGATTAGACAAGCATGTAGCAAAGGCAGCGTGGTTTTAATGGGGGATTTTAACTTTCATATTGATTGGGATAAGCAGACGAGCTCATGTCAGAAAGGTAGTGAATTTCTTGAGTTTGTTCATAGAATCAGAGAAAGTTACGGCACAGAAGGAGGCCCTTTGGCAGATCGTGTCAGTGCCGGCTGAAAAAGAGCTATCCAGTCTAAACCCACTTTCCAGCTCTTGGTCCGTAGCCTTGTAGGTTACGGCACCTCAAGTGCATATCCAAGTACCCTTTAAATGTGATGAGGGTTTCTGCCTCTACCACCCTTTCAGGCAGTGAGCTCCAGACCCCACTGGGTGAAAAAAATTCTCCTCAACTCCCCTCTAATTCTTCTACCAATCACTTTTAATCTATGCTTCCTGGTTATTGATTTCTCTGCTAAGGGAAATCGGTCCTTCCCATCCACTCTATCTAGGCCCCTCATAATTTTATACACCACAATTAAATCTCCCCTCAGCCTTCTCTGTTCCAAAGAAAACAACCCCAGCCTAACCAATCTTTTCTCATAGATAAAATTTTCCAGCTCTGGCAACATCCTTGTAAATCTCCTCTGTAGTGCAATCACATATTTCCTGTAATGTGGTGACCAGAACTGTACACAGTACTCTAGCTGTGGCCTAGCTGGTGTTTTATACAGTTCTAGCATAACCTCCCTGTTCTTATATTCTGTGCCTCAGCTAATAAAGGAAAGTATCCTGTTTGCCTTCTTAACCACCTTATCTAACTGTCCTGCTACCTTCAGGGATCTGTGGATATGCATTCCAATGTCCCTCTGTTCCTCTACACCTCTCAGTATCCTCCCATTTATTGTGTGTTCCCTTGCCTTGTTTGCTCCTCAAATGCATTACTTCACACTTCTCCGGATTGAATTCCATTTGCCACTTTTCTGCCCACCTGACCAGTCCATTGATATCTTCCAGCAGTCTACAGCTTTCCTCCTCACTATCAACAACACGGCCAATTTTTGTATCATCTGCAAACTTCTTAATCATGCCCCCTACATTTAAGTCTAAATCATTCAGGACAGTTTTCTGCAACAATATGTCTTAGAACCAAAAAGGGAGCAGGCCATATTAGACTTAATAATGAGTAATGAGCCAGATTTAGTTAACAGCCTAACTGCGTGAATATTTATCTAATAGCGATCATAATATGATCGAGTTCATGTTTGAAAGGGAGAAACTCTAACAGCTACTAAGATTCTAAATTTAGGTAAGGCTGACTTCAATGGGATGAGACAGAGACTGTCCACAGTAAACTGGACAAATCTGTTAATGGGTAAAATGACAGAAGATCAGTGGGAGGTGTTCAAAAAAGAATTCCTCTAAGGGGCAAGAGCTCCACTTGCCAAGAAAAACAGCCATGAACGTCAAAAGAGGTAAGGGACAACATAAAACTAAAAGAAAAAGCATATAAAAGATGCAAAAAATAGCACAGATCATGGCGATAGGGAGAGATACAAAGAACAGCAAAGGGTGACAAAACAGATAGTAAGAGCTACAAAAAGGGAGTATGAAAAGAAACTTGCAAGGGATATCAAAATCAACACAAAACATTTTTACAATTATATTAGGAAAAAGAGGGTGGTCAAGAGCAATGTGGGCCCCTTAAAAACTGATAATGTAGATATTGTAAATGAAAATAAGGAAATGGCGGACATGTTAAATAATTACTTTGCATCAGTATTTACAACAGAGGAAGAGGATAGCATGCTGGACGCCCCAAGGAAACTAATTTTGAATCAGGAACAAGGACCCACCATAATTAAAGCAAGCAAATTAACAGTAATGATGAAAATAATGCCACTAAAGAGTGTCAAATCCCCAGGACCAGATGGTTTCCATCCCAGGGTTTTAAAAGAAGTAGGTGAGAACATTGCAGAAGCCCCAACTATAATTTTCCAAAGCTCTCTCAGTTCAGGAACCGTTCCTTTAGATTGGAAAATTGCACATGTCACTCCGCTATTTAAGAAAGGTGAGAGAGGGAAACCAGGGAATTATAAACCAGTTAGCCTAACATCTGTTGTCAGGAAATTACTAGACTAGAATTAAGATAGGGTGACTGAACACCTTGAAAATTTTCAGCTGATCAGAGAGAGCCAGCATGGATTTGTAAAGGGTAGGTCATGCCTGACGAACTTTATTGAATTTTTTGAAGAGGTGACTAAAGTAGTGGACAGGGGAAATGTCTATGGATGTTGTTTATATCGACTTCCAGAAGGCATTCGATAAAGTCCCTTATAAAAGACTGTTAGCTAAATTTGAAGCTCATGGAATTGAGGGCAAATTATTGACCTGGTTAGGAAATTAGCTGAGCGGCAGGAGACAGGATGTAGGGATAATGGGCAGTTATTCAAATTGGCAGGATGTGAGTTGTGGTGTCCCACAGGGATCTGTGTTGGGACCTCAACTATTCGCTGTATTTATTAACGACTTAGATGATGGGACAGAAAGCCACACACCCAAGTTTGCCGATGACACAAAGATAAGCAGCGTTGTAAGCAGTGTAGCTGGAAGCATAAAATTACAGAAAGATATTAATAGATTAAGTGAATGGGCGAAACTGTAGCAGATGGATTTCAATGTAGGCAAGTATGAGGTCATCCACTTTGGACCTAAAAACGATAGATCAGAGTACTTTCTAAATGGTGAAAAGTTCGAAACAGTGGAGATCCAAAGAGATTTAGGGGTCCATGTACATGAATCATTAAAATGTCATGGACAGGTACAGAAAATAATCAAAAAGGCTAATGGAATGCTGCCCTTTATATCTAGAGGACTAGAACACAAGGAGGTAGAAGTTATGCTACATCTATACAAAGCCCTGGTTAGACCACATCTGGAGTACTGTGTTCAGTTCTGTCCACCGCACCTTAGGAAGGATATATTGGCTTTGAAGGGAATGCAGCGTAGATTTACTAGAATGAAACCTGGACTCTAAGGGTTAAATTACGAGGAGAGATTACACAAACTAGAGTTGTATTCCCTGGAATTTAGAAGATTAAGGGGTGATTTGATCGAAGTTTTCAAGGTATTTAGGGAAACTGATAGGGTAGATAGAGAGAAACTATTTCCGCTGATTGGGGAGTCTAGGACTGGGGGACATAGCCTAAAAATTAGAGCCAGGACTTTCAGGAGTGAAGTTAGGAAACACTTCTACAGACAAAGAAGTTTGGAATTCTCATCCGCGAAAGGCAGTTGATGCTAGCTCAATTGTTCGTTTTAAATCTGAGATTGATAGATTTTTGTTAACCAAAGGTATAAAGGGATATGGGGCTAAGGCGGGTATATGGAGTTAGGTCACAGATCAGCCATGACCTCATTGAATGGCGGAACAGGCTCGAGCGCTAAATGGCCTACTCCTGTTCCTATCTTCCTATGTCCTATGTTCCTGGTTCCATTTTTATCTAATCAATCATAGCCAGAGAATCACCTGCAATGACTTCTTTTCCCGCTCCCGCACCGTTACCTCTGGAGTCCCCCAAGGATCTATCCTTGGCCCTCTCCTATTTCTCATCTACATGCTGCCCCTTGGCGACATCATCCGAAAACACATCAGATTCCATATGAACGCTGACAACACCCAGCTCTACCTCACTAACACCTCTCTCGACCCCTCCATTGTCTTTTATTTGTCACACTGCTTGTCCGACATACAGTATTGGATGAGCAAAAATTTCCTCCAACTAAATATTGGGAAGACCGAAGCCATTGTCTTTGGTTCCCACTGCAAACTCCGTTCCCTAGCCACCGACTCCATTCGTCTCCCTGGCCACCGTCTGAGGCTAAACCAGACCGTTCGCAACCTTGGCCTCCTATTTGACCCTGAGATGAGCTTCCGACCCCATATCCGCTCCGTCACCAAGACCGCCTACTTCCACCTCTAATATCGCCCATCTCCGCCCCTGCCTCAGCTCATCTGCTGCTGAAATCCTCATTAATGCTTTTATCACCTCTAGACTCGACTATCCCAATGTTCTCCCATCTTCCACCCTCCATAAACTTGAGCTCATCCAAAACGCTGCTGCCTGTATCCTAACTCGCACCAAGTCCCATTCTCCCATCACCCTTGTTCTTGCTGACCTACAATAGCTCCCAGTCTGGGAATGCCTTGATTTTAAAATTCTTATCCTTGTTTTCAAATCCCTCCATGGCCTTGTTCCTCCCTATCTCTGTAACCTCTTCCAGCCCTACAACCCAACTGGATGTCTGCACTCCTCCTATTCTTGCCTCTTGTGCGTCCCTGATTTTAATTGCTGCACCGTTGGTGGCCATGCCTTAAGCTGCCTAGGCCCTAAGCTCTGGAATTCCTTCTTTGAACCTCTCCGCCTGTCTACCTCTCTCTCCTCCTTTAAGATGCTCCTTAAAACCTACCTCTTTGACCAAGCTTTTGGTCACCTTTCCTAATATCTCCTTATGTGGCTTGGTGTCAAATTTTGTTTGATAATATTCCTGTGTGGCGCCTTGAGACATTTTACTATGTTAAAGGCACTATATAAATGCAAGTTGTTGCTGTTGTTGTTGATAGTCCTATGTCCTGTGGTCAGAAGTGATATAAAAAAAGGAGACAATGTCATGTTCAAGGTCAGTCAGTCCAGTTACGTCTGGGAAGGAGCCCAGCCTGGTGAGGGATAACTCACCTATGTTGTGCTCAAAGCTGGTCAGAATCAGAGAGCAGACCAGAACGTTTTAGGTTAGCTCACTAACTTAGGATAGTGTGGTCTGGTTATTCCTTTTCTTATTCAAGAGGAAGGGTTCAAAACTAAGTGAAGTAAGTCAGTTTTGATTATAACTATCACTCTGTATGTTCACTTGCTGTCTGTAAAATAAAGCAGCTTCACAATTCATATTCAACCACATCTCACCAAAGGGTTTTCAGTCCTCCTGCTTAAAGATGGAGAAGTTCACATGATGACATGTGTGAAAGACATAGTATCCAGTTCAGATCAGAAGGGGGTGCCATTGTTATGCCCCTGGGTTACACCATCCTATGATTAGATATTTGGTCGTATGGGCACGCTCCTGAACCTAAGACATGAGACCACTTAAGGAAATGACAACACCACTGAACCTGAGAGAATATCTAAGGCAGGCCTGAAATTTGTAACACATCTCTTTGGCGATTACCTCTGCCACAAACACCATACCCTCACCATCGATTCCATCAATCCCCTCCCCCGCTACCCATCCCCCACTGGCCATTAACTCTGGCTGTACCAGACTATAGTCTTTATCAGAAAGATTGCCTACTTCCACCACTGTGACATCTCCTGCTCCACTTCTGCTTCAGCCCATCTGCTGCTGAAACCCTCATCCATGCCTTTGTCACCTCCAGACGCAACTGTTCACGTTCTCTCTTGGCAGGCCTCCCAACTGCCACCCTATGTTTGCTTCAGCTCATTCAAAACTCTGCTGCCTGTATCCTATCCTGTATTAAGTTCTGCTCAACTATCACCCCAGTCCATGTTGGCCCACATTGTCTCCTGGTCCCCCAACACCTCCAATTTAAAAATGTCACCTTTGTGTTTAAATCCATTCATGGCTTTGCCCCTTTCTCAGTAATGTCGTCCAGCCTGACAAACCCCCATCAAAAACTCATCTGACTCTGGTCTTTTGTGCAGCCCCCACCCATCAGCCACCATTGGCAGCAGTGCTTTCAGCCATCTAAATTCTACGCTCTGTATGTCCCTCACTAAACCCATCCACCTCTCCCTCTCCTCCTTTAAAACCTTCCATAAAACCTAGATCTTTGATGAAGTTTTTGGTCACCTCTCCTAATATCTCGTTCTTTGGCTCAACATCCATTTTTGTTTGATTATGCTTCTGTAAAGCATCTTGGGATGTGTTTCTACATTATAGATGCTATATAAATGCAAGCTATTGTTTGGTGGAATCAGTGAAGGAGGAAGTACTTTGCATGACTTGGAGTTGCTTTCATAAAAGTTCATAAAAACATTAATATAATATTTTGTAATTGTAGAATTTTAAACATCTCCCCCAAACATAACACACACTTAGCAATATGATACTTTTATATGTACAGAAAAAAACTGCAAATGCTAAAAATATGATAAAACTGAAACTGCTGGAAATATGCAGCAGGTCCATCATCATCTGTTTTAAACAAAATGACTGACGATTCAATGTAGCCTTTCTTCAGAACTGGAAACTTGGTATTTCCATATTCTGCTGATATGCAGAGACTGTGGTTTTGTTGTAAGGAGATTTAAGTACTTTACTTTTAAAAGAATTCACTTTAAACAATCAGATCTCCCGCAAATCCATAAAGAGGCCTCGGTCTCTGTCCTGCTTCAGTCCCCGTGATCTCGGGTCAGCTAACCAACACATACTTCTGTGACATTGGAGCAACAGCTGCTGCCACTGCTCCCACAGTACTGGCATTCATAGATTTTAAAGGACTGGAGTCACCAATTTGGCAGTTTTTAGGCCATCACATTTCTTGGAAGAGATAACAACAATTTGTATTTATGTAGTGCCTTTAACATAATAAAATGTCCCAAGGCGCTTCACAGGAGTGATTATAGTACTTTATTACATCTTCCAGAATACTCCTTTCCAAAATCTTAACTGTGTGAGGAATGTTCAATACTTTTGGCTGAAAGACATGCTTTTTCAATGTGGTTTTCAGCTATCTGTCTTTTTCAGTTCGAATGAAAAAATATTTAGATGTGACCAGTGATGCTATTATTGTCCATGGGACTGCACCCTTCCTTGTGTATCAATAAAGTACCCTGCTCCTTACAAAGGTAACATTGCTACTTTGAAATGTGTTAATTGTATGATTTGTGTCAATTGGGGTGAATTGTATTCAGGTGGTGGGTATCCTTTGCGGACTCTCAGATCCTTTTTATAGGAGAACTTAGCTCGGGTGAGTGGGGGTGTGCAAGAGGAAACTCTGTGAATAAAGGCTTGGAAGCAACTAAAGACCAGGCTCTCGGATTCTTTCCTTCATCACATGGCTATCCAATTTTAACAAAATGTAGTCTTTATTTTGATGCTAAAAGAAGAAACAACACTGAAATCAATATTGGCATTTTCTTTTGTATCGTCTGGCTGACACCATGCCCCACAGGTTGGCTGAGGTGGAGGTTTACAGGACTTTTTTTTTTATTCGTTCATGGGATGTGGGCGTCGCTGGCAAGGCCAGCATTTATTGCCCATCCCTAATCGCCCTTGAGAAGGTGGTGGTGAGCCGCCTTCTTGAACCGTTGCAGTCCGTGTGGTGAAGGACTCCATGGGGGATCACTGTAAACAAAGATTTCAGCAAAACTGAAAAACAGGTTTTTTTTTATATTGAAGAACTCTGTAGATAAGCATCAAGCGGTGATGGAACTCATCCATCGAGTTACCTTATCCACTAATAAAATAAATAAACTAGATCTAAAATTATAGAGATAATCTCACAATCAGTGAGAACAAGAGAAATCAAATGGAATTCAAAAGTAAAGTGCTGAATGCCACTAAGGGTTTTACAGGGCTGTGATGGCAAAATATTGCTGCTATTGTTTCAGTGCTGTTACTTTCAAACTGAATTGCTGTGTAGTGATGTTGTGATCATTAACAGAATACAACAGACCTACTCTCAAGTTACTATGTGACCTCATGCTATATTACTCTTTGTGCACTCCAAATAACTGAAGTATTTGTTTATTGAGAAGAGACCTACTAACTCCTAATACTGGTGATAATACTGTACCTCTTTTTTAAAATTGAGGAAACCAAAGTCTGGGCCAAGGCCGATCGTGACGATACCACCAAGAGAACATATGAGGGAAACCAGGGAGTAGTGATTACTTAAGACTAAGATTTGGTTTTAAAAGCCTGGAGATTGTAGGAGGAGAGAAAGACATGAAGGAGGTAAGAAGCTTTTACGGCCTGGTGCATAATGAGTTGGACAAATGAGCCTGGTAAACAATGAGTTTTGATTTCAACATGGATGATTTAGGGAATCTGCACATTTAAAATTTAAATACGCACAGAGTTGTTATTAAAATCAGTGAAAAAACAGACTGGTAGCATTGAATTGAAATCTAAATCTGACTTTTCACAGGTTCCAGGGTTTGATTAAGCAAATATTATTTTAAATTTAGTTTGTTTCTATTAAGAAGATCTTAATGATAAAAGTGCATTGCGCAGAAGTGTGGCTTTAGAAGTTATTGCGGCCTCCCTCGAACACGCTTATTAAAACAAAGTACTATGTACACAGTGTGCAACAATAACTTTAGGAGGAATGTACAATTCAAGTGATGGTCAACATAAAGAGGCATCATGCAGGCCTCAACATGTTATGTTGCAATAAGTATTTGGGTTTAGTTCCACAAGGTGATCTGAGTAGTGTTATCAGATGGCTTGTAGAAGGAAAGACAGCAACAGTACAATGACAACAACAACTTGCACTTATATAGCACCTTTAACATGGTAGAACTTCACAGGAGTGTTATCAAACAAAATTTGACAGCGAGCCACATAAGGAGATATTAGGACAGGTGACCAAAAGCTTGGTCAAAAAGGTTGGTTTTAAGGAGCATCTTGAAGGAGGACTGAGATGTAGAGAGGCAGAGAGGAGTAGGGAGGGAATTCCAGAGCTTAGGACTTAGGCAGCTGAAGGCATGGCCGCCAATGGCGGAGCAATTAAAAACAGGGATGCGCAAGAGGCAAGAATTGGAGGAGCGCAGAGATCCCGGTGGATTGTAGGGCTGGAGGAGGTTACAGAGATAGGGAGGGGTTAGGCCACGGAGGCCAAGAATGAGAATTTTAAAATCGAGGCGTTCCTGGACCGGGAGCCAATGTAGGTCAGCAAGCACTGGGTTGATGGGTGAACGGGACTTGGTACGAGTTAGGATACAGGCAGCAGAGTTTTGGATGAGCTCTAGCTTATGGAGGGTGGAAGATGGGAAGCCGGCCAGGAGAGCATTGGAATAGTCAATTCTAGAGGTAACAATGACACGGATGAGGGTTTCAGCGACAGATGAGCTGAGGCAAGGGCAGAGACGGGCGATGATTCGTAGGTGGAAATAGGTGATCTTGGTGATGCAGCAGATATGTGGTCGGAAGCTCATCTCAGGGTCAATTGGACGTAAAGTGAAATGCTGTTTTGTGGCTAGATAGAGAAGAACTTGATGTATATTTTGATATTTGTTTTAAATAAGTTTCTGTTTTTTAGGGTGGGCATTACAAAAAAGAACGATAATTATCCCTCTCCCCATCCGTACAAGTCATACAGAAACTGACTAGAAAATGAGTCAATAAATTCCTTTACATAGTTTCTCCCATTAATGCAACAGTTAAAATATTTTATAACAATAACTTTATTGTAAAAAGCAAAATAATTTAGCAAAAATCCAAATAACAAACTCACTCAAAACAAATGAACAGTAAAAAGGAGAAATTTATATTTACATCGGTGACTTCTGACTCTTTAGTTACAAAAGCACACATTGGTCATAAAGCTTTATAAAAAGGATTGGCCATTTTAAACAGTTTAAGAATTAGGAATGATATTTTTTCTAATAAAACAACCCTTTTGAGTCAACAAACAGTATCAAACCTTATGCACAACACACACCAAAAATGTATAAAAATAAAAAAAGCTTCCTATTATAAAAAGATGCGTGGAAAGAGCATCTGCTGTAGGTCAGTTTGGGGTGTTGTCCTCCAAATAGCTGGTTGGCGAATCCTCTGGTGTGATACTGTCCACTATGGAGGAGAGAGAGCGCAAGCTGGTGCCTCCAGAAGACTGGACCTTATTCCCAGATAGTATGTGATCTAAAAGGGAACATAGATAATGAACCAATGACACTTATTACATTTGTCTGTTAATAATCTGAAATTTTATATCTCAGAAAGATTGGTGTTGAATTCTGGCATTTAGAAGGTGATATACATTTGTTGCCTGTTGGAAGATAGCCATTTCCTTCTCTCATGAAATGCTGTCAGACATGGGACAAATGATGTATCTACAAAGGTCTGAGATTTTGCTCCTGCCCACACATGAATATTGGAAAAGATGTCCTCTGTGGGTTTGATGCTCAAATCACAACAATGAATCTTAATTGGTTCCAATGATAATCTTTATGATTGACTGGTCTGCATTATCTCTTCTCGCATTCCTTGACCTCTCTGTGGCCTTTGGTATGGTTGATCATCATATCTTTCTCCACTGCCTCTCCTCTATGGTCCACCCCTGTGGCACCGCTATTTCATGGTTCCATTTCTACTGATTCTAACATAGCCAATGCATCTCCAGCAATGGCTTTGCCTCCCGTTCCCAAGGTTCCATCCTCGGCCTCCTCTTATTCCTCATCTGCATGCTGCCTGTCAGCAGCATGGTCTATAAGCATGGCTCAGTTTCCATATATATACTGATGATACCCAGCTGCTGCCCTCCACTACCATCCTTGACTCCATGACTGTTCCTGTGCTGTCCAGCTGCCTGGCTGAATGTTGCTCCAGCTCAATACTGCGAAGACCAAAGCTATCGTTTTCAGCTCCCACCAAAACCATTGTACCTCCCATTCTATCCCCTTTCCTGACTGCTTACTCTGTCCGAACCTGACAGCACGGTGCACAACTTCAGTACCCTATTCACTTGAGCTGAGTTTCAAACCCCACGTCCAGTCCATCACCAAGAGTGCCTGTTGCCACCACGAGAATATTGTTCACCCCATGTCGAGTGCCACTGATATCCTCCTCCACACTTTCATCACCTCCACACTTTCATCATCTCCAGGCTCAACCTTTGCAATGATCTCCTTGACTGCCTCCCAAACTCCAGCCTACACAGACTTCAACGTGTTCAGTACTCCACTGCTCGCATCCCATCTCATACTAAATTCTGTTTGCTTATCATCCTCCACTGGATCCCATCCTTCAGCACATTGCTTTCAACATCTTTGTCCTTGTTTACAAATCCCTCAATGCCTTGCTCCACCTTACCTCTGCAAGCTCCTCCAACCCTACACCCAGCTCTCACACTCTGCTCTTCTGACTATGGCTTTTTGCAAGCCATAGGAAGCGTTTCCCTCTTCCTCTGCTCCACCATCAATGGCAGAGATTTAGTCATTATGCTCCTGCACCCTGGAGTTCTGTTCCACTTCATTACATCTCCTACCACCTTCAAAATTCTCCTTGGAACCTATCCCTTCCATTGTTCATATCCCCAACTCTTCTCTCAATTATTCAGTTTTATTTCTTGTGAACTGCCATGGGATCGTTCATTGTTTAAAGGTAAATGCAAGTTGTTGTGAGTAACAGTGGGGGATTAGACACATTTTTTTTATAATGCAAATAAAATTCTTACAAAATATGACAAACCTATATAAACAAGAACAGCACATCTCTGTTTAAAAAAACACAATCTGTGTAAAAGTTGAATTTTCTCGAGGCAAACCTGCTTGTGTTGTTGTTAACTTGTGCTATCCTGAGCGACCTGATATTCAGATGTTGGACTTAAGGTCAAAGTTTGAGAGGGTTAATTTTAATAGTCTGAGCTAGGTGGCTGTGTCAGGCAACGATATCTGGTGGGGGAAGAGTGGCTCAGTTTCCTGCCTACTGAAGTGTTCTTCCTGATGGGCTGGCCAAAGAATATTGATGAAATCTATGCAGAAATCTATAAACTGGATTGTGCTTTGTTCCTGGCTGACCAGGGTGGATCCTTTACACGAGGTTTGTCCTTGTCTTTCACGCATAGTTTTTATGCAAAGTGCGTGTCTGTCCATTTTTTAAAAGAAACTATTATGGCAAGGTGGCTGTCGTGTGAAGAATTAAAAGCACAACATTACAACGCATTGGCCAAGATAGTAAGACGGCGGGTCATTGGGTAAAAATGTACCTCCTATCACGCACGTTAGCTCCAAATGTGAAATGCAAATTATAGGTCCAAGTCCCTGTATAATTTATTCCCATTCTCAAGAACAGTAAATATTAATTTTTATGTTTAACTAAATGAATATATATATAAACAGAATAATTCATGGATATCAAGGTTTTCATTTCCATCTTGGAGGTTCACCATAACTCGCTCGGTGCTACTGAAAGTGATATGATTCCTCGCAGCGGAAATAAAAGAATTCCCCACCGATCTCTATAAAATAGCCTGTGTACCTACCCCTCGGATTGTTGCACGGAGTGTTGCAGTGATCAGAGGAGCTGCTCCACTCGGGGCTGCAGGAGGCGCTGTTTGATCCACACTCGCTGGGAACGCCGATCTACAATTACAGTAATGGAAAAAATTACAGTAATGGAAGGCATTTACAGAGAGTATTTATAGTAAAAGTCAAACTGCCTTTGAAACTGCACTCTTTTTACGTGTAGAGTGACAATATTTCAAGTTTATTATTTTCTCTCAACAGATTTTTAAAAAAACTTCTCAAAGTAACTGTTCCCCTGTAAGGTCTTTTGTACAAGTTATGATAAAATCACACCAACTTTTACTCAAGTCCTGTTTGTAGCCTCGCCTGTGAAGTGGTTCTCTTGACTTTTCACTGCTGCATCCATCAGAATCACTAGCACATTTAGTGTCAATTTACAGATAGCCATTCATTCTAAGTTATGTGCATTAACTTATTTAAGTTAAATTGCCTGTCCCATGAGACAGAGCCGTCACTTTGAGCTTTTTTTCAAATTAGTGTTTTTTGTCCCATTGTCGTTTTAAAATATTTAATTTCAATCCATTGGAGTAAAAATTTAAAATTCAATCTCGACTAAAACCATCAACGAACCTTTCCAGATATTTCTACACAAAATCACTGATGCTAATATTAATGTCACTTTTTAATGTCACAGAGCTAAGGGTCTGAGTGGTTTACTACTAATATCCGGTCTGCAGGTATTAAACCCTCCTGAACGTCCTGAGCAGGATTTCCTACATTACAACAGTGACAGTACTTCAAAAAAGTACTTAATTTGTTGTAAAGTGCTTTGGGACGTCCCGAGGTCGTGAAAGGCGCTATAATAATACAAGTCTTTCTTTCTAACTCTAAAAAAATACGGTTTGCCAGTAAAACAATCACAACGACCAACAAGATGCAAACTTTTTTTTTTAAAAAGGGCAATTTTACAATCCTGGAGACGGTGCCAGAGCAAAGCTGGGCGATGAAGAGGAAATAGCAACTCAGCCCAAACCGTTAACCCAATATCCACTCCATCAGCTGATGGGTTTGCTCTGGTCAGGACTCCAGGGTTGTGAGGTTGACTATCCTGGTTGTTGTGGTGTCTGGTCTGGGCTATTTGGGGACATCCCTCGTGCTGTGCACGGGATACTTGCCCCTTGACGTGTGTTGCTGCCACTGTAGTGCAGTTTGTCCTGCTGGTTTAAGGTGCCAAGCAGAGCCTGGAGCCTCTCGATGTATTGGATGGCGCTGCGGAGGATCTCCACTTTGGGCAATCTCTGGTTGGGGTTCAGCAAAGTACTGCGCTTCAGAGCCTCGAAAGCCTCGTTCACTTTCTTCAGCCTCCTCTTCTCCCTCAGGGTAGCCGCCTTTCTCCTGTCCAAGGTCACCGATTTCCTCTTACAGGTTTTGCACGCCCATAGCAAGCACTGGCCAGGGCAGTGCTGCTGCTGCTGCTGCTGTTGATGTTGCTGTTGTTGGAGCTCCGAGACCGGGTACACGTGCTCCTCCAAGCCGGCTTCCAACGACCTGACATCGGTGCACAAACCAGTCCCCAGCCGCTCCTGGTACACGGGCTGCTCAAACCCCTGCAAACGGGAGGCGAACAGATTTTCGTTGTCGAAAAAGCGTTGGTCTGCAAAGTAGTAAGGGTTGGTTTCGTAGAGCTCCATTATCAATGGGACTTTTTAGTCTCGAGTTATCTCAAGCACCAACTGCAGAAGAGTATGTCAACGCCAACTGTTAGGTGGCATTTAAAGTCTCCGCTGGCATGAAATCACCGGGATATATATAGAAAGCGCAGAAATCCAATCCAACTCTTAGCTGTTGACGTGCATCAAAACTTCAATCTGATTTCACCTATTCCCAGGAGTGCTGATAGCGGTGACGAACTCACTGAAAGTTATGATCCGAATGAATAAAAAAAGTCTTAGTTTTCTAAAATATATAATCATTCAACCCGCTGGGGCAAGTTTGGAAGCTCGCTGAGCATTTCTTAGTGGTAAATGGTGAATAAAATAGCAAATCTGCTTAGAGTGTATGAAAGTTTCCACATGGACTAATGAACCAAGCGCCTGTTATTCCTGAATCAGTAGCTCCTGTCAGACCGAGGAGCTGCTACAGTCAGGTGGGAGAGCCTGAACTCATTGTTTTATCTCAATATGGAAATATTTAACTCCCGGAAATAATAATAGACAATATTTATTTAATGGGGAAAAGAACTGGTATTTGTCGTTTTAAAGTTCCTTTCAGAAATAATCTGCAGCAAACTTCACCGTATTTTGTCCACTATAACTGGATTATCACCGTTTTAAAGTTCACTTATAATATCACCCTTGACTTGGAGATGGATTTCGTGACATCCATATAATTGGGGCAATGTAAGGGATAACTTGATAGAATAGTTCAGACCCGATGCGGTGATGTTTGAAATGCTCTCACAGTGTTGATGTGCTTTGACATTTTGGACACACCGTGTGTGTGTTTGTGTCTCTGGACACGGGCAGCGAAAGGTCAGCCCGAACCCGTTTTCACTTTCACCGACAGCTTTTACACCTTGTAAACTTTCACAGAAAGCCCCCAACTATTCCGGAGCTGGCATCAAGTTTCCACATTACTGCCGTGCCCTGGATGGTCTTCATACGCACCAATCAAGAACTATTTATTTTTTTCAAACCCTTTACGATTCATTCCTGCCCGAGGATTAGATCCCTGTGATGCCTGGTGTCAAGTTAAACAGTGATGGATGATGGCGAATGTTAAAATAACACAAAGCCTCCATTGTGCCGATTATTAATGATAAACGTGTTGGAATCAGTCAGACAGAGTCAGCTCCTGCCAACAGAGAGTCCCCTATTACTGGGCTTTGAGCAGGCGCTGCCCTTAACACAACGTGTGTGCTTTACAAACCATCTGACAACACTAAACCTGTACTTTACTCACAGGAGAGGGACAGATTTCACAAGGTCACTTTGTAAATGACTAAAAATTGTTAGTCAAATCCATTTGTTTTGAGTTATTCCTTCTATACCATTGAGTTCGCCTACATGACAACAGTCAATGTCCTTCAAAGTAATTCATTGTATGTGAGGCGAAGGCACTGTATAAGTACAACTACTTACAATTTATAAAGAGTTATTTTTACCAGAACTAAACTATTTTAATCCGAACTGAAAACTTTTTGAGAGTGTATCTTTCAAAGGAGCCCCTTCTCATGAGAAAATCTTTACAAGTGTCTTTGGGAAACCATTTTAGTTTGTTTACAAAGACAGTGCAATCATTTAAATCTTGTTGCTACATAGCATTGCATCACATCAGCACTGAAGTAATGAATGCCAGTTCCCAAAAAGGCAAGTTTGCTAAGCACCTTTTTCTCAAAACAATGCCATGTCCTGCAATATATATCTTCATAGATTACTATTGTTTTCTTCTTCTGAGTAAGATTATTTTCCTAACAGATTTTCATGATGGTGTACGTGGTAAATTGGATGATACATTGTTTTATATTGACAGGAGTGTTGTAATGTAATATACTGCTGCTAAGGTGGAACTGTGTTTAAAATGGCCTGTCCCCTTAAGATCACAATGTCTAAATCCTGTAATTAAGCACATCGTGAGGTCAGTCAGAGTTTAGTTGCTATTCATGAGTGGAATTGCCAAATTGGAAGATGTTTGTAAATTTCCAGTTCCAGGTAAGAAAAAAACACATTCTGAAATGATTACCTATCTTTATCTTTTTTATATACTTTAGACCCGTTGAAATGTAATAGATATTGTCAAAACATTTGTACAGATAAATAGATTTAAAGCGTTGACTTGGGCGTTCTATGAGTGTAAAGTGTTTTAGATGTTTCTGTATGATAAAGCACTATATAAACGGAGGTATTATTATAAGCTACACTTGTTTTGATTTAAGGTGAATGAATCTTTGAAGTCCTTTTAATGAACAAATTGGAGAGCTTATGTCCTGACCCACCATAGTCAACCAGGCAAATGTTTTTTAATTAGTATCCTGACTGTACTTGCACTGGTCTGCCTTACAAATCACCAACGGAATAAAAAACATCGAACCTTGCCATTACTCCTGCAAGGATATAGAAACATAGGATCATAGGAACAGGAGTAGGCCATTCAGCCCCTCGTGCCTGCAGCGGCATTTGATAAGATCATGGCTGAACTGTGATCTAACTCCATATACCTGCCTTTGGCCCATATCCCTTAATACCTTTGGTTGCCAAAAAGCTATCTATCTCAGATTTAAATTTAGCAATTGAGCTAGCATCAATTGCCGTTTGTGGAAGAGAGTTCCAAACTTCTACCACCTTTTGTGTGTAGAAATGTTTTCTAATCTCACTCCTGAAAGGTCTGGCTCTAATTTTTAGACTGTGCCCCCGACTCCTAGAATCCCCAACCAGTGGAAATAGTTTCTCTCTATCCACCCTGTCTGTTCCCCTTAATATCTTATAAACTTCGATCAGATCACCCCTTAACCTTCTAAACTCTAGAGAATACAACCCCAATTTGTGTAATCTCTCCTCGTAACTTAACCCTTGAAGTCCAGGTATCATTCTAGTAAGCCTACGCTGCACTCCCTCCAAGGCCAATATGTCCTTCCGAAGGTGCGGAGCCCAGAACTGCTCACAGTACTCCAGGTGCGGTCTAACCAGGGTTTTGTATAGCTGCAGAATAACTTCTGCCCCCTTGTACTCTAGTCCTCTAGATATAAAGGCCAGCATTCCGTTAGCCTTCTTGATTATTTTCTGCACCAGTTCACGACGCTTCAATGATCTATGTACCTGAACCCCTAAGTCCCTTTGGACATCCACTGGTTTTAACTTTTTACCATTTAGAAAGCACCCTGTTCTATCCTTTTTGATCCAAAGTGGATGACCTCACATTTGTCTACATTGAATTCCATTTGCCACAGTTTTGCCCATTCACCTAATCTATCAATATCCTTTTGTAATTTTATGTTTTCATCTACATTGCTTACAATGCCACCAATCTTTGTGTCATCGGCAAACTTAGATATGAGACTTTCTATGCTTTCATCTAAGTCGTTAATAAATATTGTGAATAATTGAGGCACCAAGACAGATCCCTGCGGGACTCCACTAGTCACATCCTGCCAATGTGAGTACCTACCCATTATCCCTACTCTCTGTCGCCTTTCACTCAGCCAACTTCCTAACCAAGTCCGTACTTTTCCCTCAGTTCCATGGGCTTCTATCTTTGCTAAATATAAATTTAGATTGCACTCATTACATGATTCAGTTTTATCCATGCATTATTTATCCAGCTAGGGACCTTTGTCCAGGCTCCATTGCCACTTCTGGGATTTTCCTTTGGAGATGACAGTCAATGCTGAATATGACCGGCAAATGCAGATGACAGGCTAATGGTGGCATTGCTTAATCTGATGTATTTTTGTTCATTCATGCCTTGGTAACATTGGGTGTCAGAAACAGCTTTAGGTGCTCGGTATCCAGTGTTGCTATGGCAGAAGGGGGATTCAATAATTAAAGGGCATCTTATCTAATGGTTAGCAAGGGAGTTTTAACAAGTCCTGTAGTCATCACTGTTGGTCATGCTCATTGCGACAGGCAACACTCCCCCTTTACCTAATGCTGGTGAACCGGCAGCAGAAATAAAGCTGGAAGTTCATCATCATCATGCTAATAAGCCTAATCTTGGAAAATCTGCTGGGGTCATGAGGGAGGAGATGGCTGGGTGGAAGTCCTGCCTTGACACTTCTTGCAGGAACCCTGCCATAGGGAAAAATCTAAGCCTTCCATCTCTAATTTATGTGTCTGGTGTAAACACTATACACTTTTAAAAAGCATTCACTGATATCAATTAACGGCAATAAGAGGACCATTTTCTCCCAGGTAATGGTTATTAATTGAATTCCATTGACTATTTCAGTTTAAAGTTTATATGTAAAGTTCATGTAAAGAAATAATTTGCATTTTTATAGTGCCTTTCATATCCTCAGGATGTCCCAAAGTGCTTCACAGCCAATTAATTACTTTTGAAATGTAGTAACTGTCTTTATGCAGGCAAATGTGGCATATTACCATGTTGTTGTGCACTGTAGCCAGTGGCCATATAATAAGTCAGAATATCATGCAATAACATTAGGCTGCGTTTACATGGATATACAATATTGGGCCAAGTCTTGCTGGAATGGGGCATCTCGCGGCGTATCATGCTGGTTAGACGTTTTCTTGCACACTTCAGCTCAAAATTATCACACTGTTAAAAGGGTACTCTTAATCACCAGCCCAAACTTTCTGCGGTGAGTTTAATGGGCAATTAATGTACAAATCCAGCAAGTTCTTAAAAATAACGGAGGCTAAGAGCGAGATGCCTTTTCTACAAGGCAATTGGCAGAGCGACCAGCCAGTTCTGGAGATTCGCAACTCACGGCATATTTTTTAATCCTCTGAACTTCCTGGCCGATTTGCGCATTAATAATGGCGTGTGTTGTTAACAAGGCGGTATTTTTCCTGCAAGATTTGGCCCATTATTTGTCAAGGCTAAGATACCTCTGTTACTGTGAGTATATACTGACTGATAGTTGCAAATGGCTCCAGCACGACTTGTGTTACTATCCAGGTGCCTTGATTAGATTGCTTCCTTCTACTTATTCCCAGACATCTGTCAAATGTATAAAAAATAAGAAACAGACTAGGGCAAGTTACAAACAGTAATACACCACTGAATTCAGACGATGTTGTAAAACACAATCCTGAGTGATTTGCTACTGAATATTAAGATGTGTTACTACCTTGAAATACCTGTGTGAAATAGAGAGAGAGTCACTTTTTACAGCTTTTTACTAAATAGGGCTAAATAGGGCTGGCCAATCTTATCATTCACTACAGGGATAGTAAATCCATTTCAATGGTCAGCAGGCGCCAGTCATGTCATCACACGATTCATACTGAAGCCATATTGCACTCCAAGATTCATAGTGGATTGATATTAAATTTCATTTCACACTATGTTACAGGGTAATTGTATGCCCTGTATATCTATTAATATATTTATAGAATTTTTGTCCATCACATATCACATGTTACACTTGAAATGCAAAGTACCTGTAACACTTGCACTTGATTGGCTCAAAATTGACTTGCCTAAAATTGCAACAACAAAAATGACTTGCATTATACAGTGCCTTTAATCCAATAAAAGGCCCCGAAATGTTTCACAGAAGTGGGAACAGAGATTGAAAGGAGAAGAGATAGGGGAGGTGACCAAAGGAATAGATGAAAAAGTAGGTTTTAAGGAGGCTTTTAAAGGTGGGGAGAGAAGCAACAAGACTGAGGGGTTTAGTTGGAGCATTCTAGTGGCATTACAGTATTCTATGATTCTATAGATAAGGTCGACAGTCAAAATCTTTTCCCAAAGGTAGGGGAGTCTATAACGAGGGGGCATAGATTTAAGGTGAGAGGGGAGAGATACAAAAGGGTCCAGAGGGGCAATTTTTTCACTCAAAGGGTGGTGAGTGTCTGGAATGAGCTGCCAGAGGCAGTAGTAGAGGCGGGTACAATTTTGTCTTTTAAAAAGCATTTGGACAGTTACATGGTTAAGATGGGTATAGAGGGATATGGGCCAAGTGCAGGCAATTGGGACTAGCTTAGTGGTATAAACTGGGCGACATGGACATGTTGGGCCGAAGGGCCTGTTTCCATGTTGTAACTTCTATTAGGTACTGTTGCTAAGATATTTAGTAAAGAAAGAGAGTTGCAAATTAGCTTATTTTCTTAAGTTTTATAATCTTGTCACTCACCATAAAAATGCGCACCCATTTGATATCCTACATCAAGAGCTGCTTCAACCTGTGAGAGAAGACCAGCTTTATTTATTTATGTAAATTTGATGGCCCAGAATTTGCTGTCGAAATAACAGTGAGTTTAACGGCACTTGCCGTTATTTATGTGCAAATCACACAGCAACTTCAGGCGAGGGCAAACGGGAAAATTCGGAAGTTGCTGTCCGAGATGTGCCGCTCCGCCGTTCGCTTCCCGAAAACGGCATCTCACTGTCTGACTCACCATTCAAATACATTGAACAGTGTGTAGGTCCTGTACTTGCATGGTGGATACAAACTAAACTCGCCACAGAAAGTTAGGGCTTGTCCAGTTCAGCCTAAGTACCCTTTTTAACGTGATGATGTGTTAATTATTGCCAAACAATCTCTCTGGCACTGAAAATTAACTATTACAAGCATTCCATACATTCTGTTAGGTTTTAATTGTTGTTGGAGATTTTTTAAGAAATTAAATTAAACTTTTTTTTACTTTTTCTTTCTGTCTCTTTTTTCTCTCTCTCTTAATCCAATCTTTCTTTCCCTCTCTATATTTCAATTTCTGGACCTTATTTGACATTGAATTCACTATTCTAACTTACACTTCCTGATTCAGACTCTGCGCTGTTCATTTCGCAACCCTTCATTCTGATTGGTTAAGGAGATACACAGTTGTTCACACAGATCCCAGATGCCCTGTAGAGGGCGCCGCGCTGTTTCCCTCTTCCACCTCCAGCAACTTCCAGTGCAAAATATTGTCAACATTAAACGGGCAAGGACAAGTCTAACTAACGGGGTGTTGTTCATTGACCGGCTGCAGCAAATTCTGGGCCAATATGTTAGAGAAACAAATTAATTTGTTTTTCTACTTGCTTAATGAAAACGCTATTTATTTTCTAGGAAACAATCAAGAAAAAACTGAACAGATTTCTTACATCTTTCCAAATATTTTCTGTGGAGATGCACAACTTTTCCCCACTCCCATACCCCAGTAACCAGGACCCACTTTAAACAATATAACCTTTGACTGACCATGAGCAACACCACAGGAGATCTGCTAGAATTCTTTATTTGGGTACCATTCGTGATAGAGTAGATTTTACTTGTTCCATGGAAGGAACTGTTTGATGGATAGGATGGACTTTTATTCCTTTTTTATGTTCTTTTTCATTCAATTTCTGTGATGTCAAGATTATAGTGATACAATGGGAAAAAAACCCAATTATCTATAATGTGATATATAACTACAGCACATCACACTACCATAAAAATGACTGACCATCCAACTTGCTTTGGACTAAATGATTAATGGGCACATTATTATGCAGTTTGTATGTTTCAGTATTAAGTTCCATATAAATTAATAGCTGTGATATGCTGTTAAAGGAATCTAAAGTGTTTCTGGGATGTGTTGTAGCTGTAAAGTAATACACAGCCACTACTCGAAGTATGCTGGATTTGCATTCCGAAAGCATCAGGTATCATTGCATGCTAACATCTCGTAGTGGTGCACTGCTACATCGTTTTATAAAATATTTCAATTTGTCGGCTTTGTTTCTCTTTTTTTATACTAACGTGCTTCCTTTTATTCCCTTCCTGAATCTCCCTGCCACACATCGGCTGAGAGCAAATCACGAATAGTTACCAGTCCTCTATCAATATACTCAACTGTGAGAAGTGACACAAAAGTGGCAGTATAAGTCTGGTGTCAGATTCTCATCTGAATGGAGGAACATAGGAAAATAGGAGTAGGCCATTCAGCCCCTTGAGCCTGTTCCGTCATTTAATTAGATCATGGCTGATCTGTATCTTAACTCTATCTACCCGCCTTGGTGCTCTGCTCATGCCCTGAGTTCCGTTGTCACTGCACCTCAGTGATGGTCAGACCGAGGTTTGCCTGCAGTATATGTCGGCTAATGCCCATTTCAGTCAGTGGATACCAGTCTCAGATTAGTAGCTGTAATAAAGATAGAAGTTGCATATATATAGGGCCTGATCACATCCTTAGGATATCGCAAAATATCGTCCTACCAATGAAGTACTTTGAAGTGCAGTCACTGTTGCACTATTGTTGTGGAGGCAAATATAACTGCAGCTTTAATTGAGTCCTGAATAAACCGTCTCTGCCACTGGATAATTTACTCCATTAAAATAAATACCAGAAATAATGCAAAACCATCTCGGAAACTTTTTGTGTAAGTTTCATTTGAACAGGCTCAGTTTCATCCAAACTCAAAGCTAAATCTGCATTAAGAATTCTTGGGGTGTTGGGCCCTTTCTAGAGGGATAGATTTGAAAACCTGAGAATTTAAATAAACTTTTATAGAACCCTGGTTAGACCACACTTGGAGTACAGTGAACAATTCTGGTCTCCATATTATAAAAAGGATTTGGAGGCACTAGAGAAGGTGCAAAAAAAGATTCACTAGGATGATAACAGAACTGAGAGGTTATATCGATCAGGAAAGGTTGAACAGACTGGGGCTCTTTTCTCTAGAAAAAGAGAAGACTGACGGTTGACCTGATAGAGGTCTTTAAGATTATGAAAGGGTTTGATAGGGTAGATGTAGAGACAATGTTTAAACTTGCGGGGCAGGCCAGAACTAGGGGCTATAAATATAAGATAGTCACTAATAAATTCATTAGGGAATTCAGGAGAAACTTCTTTATGCAGAGAGTGGTTAGAATGTGGAACTCACTACCAGTAGTTGAGGTGACTAGCATAGATGCATTTAAGGAAAGCTGGATAAACACATGTGGGAAAAAGGAATAGAAGGATATACTAATAGGGTTTGATAAAGTAGGGAGGGAGGAAGCTCATGTGAAGCATAAACACCAGCATGGACCTGTTGGACCTGTTGGGCCAAATGGCCTGTTTCTGTGCTGTATATTCTATGTAATTCGCTGTAATGTAATTTGCGCCCCCCACTCTCTGCACAACTGTCACTCCATCTATTAAAATACAAACATGAAATAAAATGCTAAAAATTAAAATTTCCAATCTCGTGAAGAACTCCTGTGGCTTCTAGAAGTTCTTCCACTGAATCTTCCTGCCCTGCTGTGAGACCCTGACAACTCACAGGCTTCTTCCATCATGTCCTCCCATCGCTGGGGCCACATACAGGCTGCACAGCACAGGCACGACCACAATCAGTCCCCACAAGCGCTCAAATTCCAAACACTGCCTGCCGTACATTGCAATGAAAGTAACCAGCAGGCAGTTTAAGTTTAAGTTTGTGGTGAGCTGTGTTCATGGCAACCCTTGCAGGAGTCTCATTGGTCCATGTGTTAATGCAGCCTTGCTCAAAGTTCTGTGAAACTGTTCTCAATGAACTATTGTTGGTATTTTTTGGTCAAAAGTTTTAAACATTGCTCATTAACCTGAATGTCCTGTTAAATGATCGTAGTGGCATCACCAGACAAGTTTTTTTAGTTGATTCTCGGGATGTGGGTGTCGCTGGCAACACCAGCATTTATTTCCCATTCCTAGTTTCCCTTGAGGAGGTTGTGGTGAGCCTTCTTCCTGAACCGCTGCAATTAATCTTTGTAGTGGTTTGATACACTGAGGAGCTTGCTAGGCACTTCAGAGGGCAGTTAAGAGTCAAGAGTTGATGTGGGACTAGAGTCACATATAGGCCGGGTTATTCCTTAGAGGACAGTAGTGAAGTACTTGGGTTTTACAACAAACCGGCTTTTTATGTCCAGATTTTCTAAACTGAATTAAAATTCTCAAACGGCCATGGTGGAGATTTGAACTCATGTTCTCCAGATTATTAGTCCTGGCCTCTGGATAATTAGTCCAGTAACATAACCACTATGCTATTGTATCCACACTATTGATCACAAAGTGTTTGGCTATTAGCAAAAGCAAGCTGTGATTTATGACTGTTTTTGAGCATTATGCGCTGTATCTTACAGTGAGATGGAAGACTATTCTCTGTACTTCTGTGTACACACAGGCACGTGTACATATTTTAATCCTGGCTGGATACAAACATTTGTTTTTTTGAAACTTCTCGTGCTAGGATCAGGATAACGTGTGGTGCGTCATTCTCTAAACCCCTGATTTTAACAATTAACCTTTGTAACACACAATAATTCAATGTAAAGAAAACTAGCAACTACTAAAGAAAGCATACACTTTAACAAACACAACTAGATTCTAAAATGTGCTGCTCTTTCGAGGTGGGCTGTACTTACTGCACTGACCACTAAGAATAGTGCAGCCAATAGTGCTTGGACTAGAATTTTGTTTTTAAATGTCATGCTATTTCTGTACAGAAATGTAGGAATGACTGCAAAGTGGTCAGTATATTGGAACTCTGCACAATGGGAATGACTGGGATTTGGTTTGTACATTGGATCTCAGTACAGTGAGAATGACTGGGATTTGGTTGGTACACAATGGAACTCTGTACAGTGGGAATGACTGGGATTTGGTCAGTACATTGAAAATGTGTACAATAGGAATAACTGTGAAATGATTGACATTGGGAACCATGGAGATGTTTTGATAGTAATCGCTGATTATATCTTTTGATACAAAGGGGGTTAAATTCAATAACCCCCGAATCCGGGGCGGGGGGGTCACAGTGCGTGATTAACCCGCGCCCGGTCATTGAGATGCAGGCAATATGTGAGACTCGTGCTGCCTGATCATTTATCTGATATCTGCAAGCAGCCAAGCCTAGTTCCACTGTTGAGTGGCTGCTCATCAGCAGGGGGGGCCCTGATAGCGCGTGAGTGCCTAGCACCACTTAAAGGCAGCCTGTACCACTTAAAGGCAGCCTGCATCTCTTATTTGCAAAATATAAGGTATGGGTCCTCATGGAGTCTGAATGGAGATTAGACATCGCACACGTAAAATACAGATGCAGGTCCCGTCCCTATTTTTACAAACTGTTGAATTATGTTAAAACATTGAATAAAGGTTGCACACTACTAAATCCCACATCCTCCAATCTGCACGCCAGACCTCACCAATTTGCTGATCTAAGTTTGTACCAGACCTGCGAGAGAGCGTGCACCAAGGTTCTCTGCTGATGCACTAGAGCCTTGGTGCAAGGGGTGGACAGAAGGAGGGACATCCTATATCCGCAAGGGGACAAGGGGCCCTCCAGTCATATGCTCAAGAGGCAGTAGGGGACAAAGTCAATGCCAGGCACATTGCATCATGAACATGGATGCAGTGTAGGAAGAAGTTCAATGCTTTGACACGAGTGGTCAAGGTGAGAGAGGTTAACTGCTAAGTGGATCTCCTACCAACTGCACCACCAACTGCATCCACTGCTCCAAACACTACACCCCCCCATCACCCACATACCAACAAACTCTTTCAATCAGTACTCAACTCTTCCAATCAAATGCTTCCTCTCAACCTCACACATTACCACTGTTCCAAGCCGCACACCCACAACTCATAGGTCACACATACTGGCAGCTATTCAACCATGACAGGCACATCACCCAAACATCCTGCAGGATATTCATCGACACATGTCTCGCTTTCATGCAGGAGAAGGTGGTGCATAACAGGAGGCAGCAAGTGGCAATGGCTCCATGGAACATGAACCTGCTGTCCTCTCTCAGGATGACATCATTCCTGTCCCACCTCTGCCACTCTGCCAGTGCCCTTGCTGTTGCCTGTCAGCTAGCCAGCCCACTCCCTGTAGCGTATTGAAACTTTATTATAGGAACATAGGAAGATAGGAACAGGAGTAGGCCATTTAGCCCCTCAAGCTGTTTCGCCATTCAATGAGATCATGGTTGATCTGGACCTAACTCCATATATCCGCCTTAGCCCCATATCCCTTAATACCTTTGGTTAACAAAAATCTATCAATCTCAGATTTAAAATGAACAATTGAGCTAGCATCAACTGCCATTTGCAGATGAGCGTTCCAAACTTCTACCACCCTTTGTGTGTGGAAGCATTTCCTAATTTCACTCCTGCAAGTCCTGGCTCTAATTTTTAGGCTATGTCCCCTAGTCCCAGTGTTCAAGTATAGGAGACCTCCAAAAACAGATACAAATGCATCAGCGGCCAGAAGCAATAATCCACAACTAACCTGTAAATCCTGCATGGTCCCTTTAAATAACGCTGGTGGCGGTGGGGGGGGGGTCCTCCATACTGTTTACAACCTGTTCAGCTGTGCGAGGTTAAGACTGTTGGCTGGAGCATTGAGTTCCAAAATCGTATCTGTCCCTTTAAATCAGCGTTGCTCACTGATCTAACGTATATTCTCCTTACTTTACGCGCTGCCAGAGTTCGTTATCTGTGCGTGCGAAAATGCCTTTACCAAGATGGCGTCTGGCGCATGTGATGTGCGCTCATTCCGGATGCCATTTTGGATCCTTAGGAGACCACATGTGCCTACAAAATGGACGCTACATGGCCCAATTTATAGCCCAGTGTGTACCCAGAAAGTTTAGAAAGTTTAGTAGCCAGTCACAATAAAATGTGAGGCTCTGATTACAAAGTATCTCAACATTCTGTTGCACTTTGCTGTTCCTAAATTTTCTTCCCCCCTTGAAAGCATTGACTCTTTGCTGGCACATGATTCTATTGGCCGTCACACTCCAGTACCTTGCCAAAGTCACCGATGTTAATGCATGAGCCTTGAACCTGGGCGCCAGCAGGCTATTTGATCACAGGGGATATCATAGCTGAGTCTGACCCTGTGCTCACCTAATGTCTACACACGTGCACTCCCAGCAGAGGCCACTGGACAGAATCAGGAATGGGACCCTGGCCAGTTTTCTTCTCTCTAAGCTGGAGGCCTGAGGCACTTTAAGATCCCCTCCTGCATTTCAGGAGATCAGTTAACTTGGTACAGGCTGGGGATTGAACCTGGAACTTTCTTGGTCTGTATGACTCAATTGACGTTTATTTTCCCTATCTTCCATCTTCGTTTCCAAAGCTCTAGGAACTTCAGTGGTGTATTCTACAAAGCACTGAAATTAGGAACACTTTGTATTTATCTGTGTGACGGGCATATTCAAGAATATTCCATCCTGTGAAAAAAGTCCCTTTCAAAATTCAATGCAACAATCCTCCTAACTCCTTTGGGTTTGTTAACTAAAACACGCTATATTGGAATTGTGCAATTTTAATTATCGTCTGCCTTTTTTGCTATGTTGCATAATATTTTGGTTACAATTCAATCGGGTGCAGTTTTGCAGCATACCATAGGGTCAATTTTCTGACACCCTGTCCCAACAGCAGAGCCTCACAGGCAGCCAGCACATAATGGAAAATGGCAGGTGTGCGGCCCAGATTTTTCCATCCATTGGTTTCAATTGACAAAAACTGGGCAGCATGCCTGTATTTCTCCGATATTCACTGGTCGTGTGTGAGGCCTTGCTGGCAGCATGGAAAGTTCACGCCTAAATGTGACTTGAAAATCTTTTTAAAATGTTGTCAATTCTCTTCCAATAGCATGTGAAGCAGTTTTAGACAGTGTATTCCAGTGTCAGTTTTGGATCTCCTATTCTGTTATCAATCCTTCTCAACTTGACCGAGGAATTCCAATTAAAATCTTCCCAGGTGGCTCCCCTTCATGTCTCGGCTGGTAAATTCACTGTCCACTGTGGAACTGAGTAACACAGAATCGGAAGGTCTCAGATATGATTTCTGGTCTGTGTCACGTTAGCTGATCTCAGTCAGTCAGAGTGGTAACAGCCGCTCTGCAATTGGCCTGTATTGCCAAAATTGCCTAGCATTTAATAGAAATTACAACATGGAAACAGGCTGCTTGACCGAACCAGTCCCCAATAATGTTCATCCTCCACATGAGCAGTAGTCATAATCTTATGGGCCTGCCATGTTCCCATATCCCTTTATTCCCCTTTCCATCAACCACCTATCTAACCTATCTTAAATGTTAAATGTTGAAATAGTATCTGCTTCAATCACTAACTCCGATAGTACATTCCACAGCCTCACAACCCTCTGTGTAAGAAAGTTTCTCCTGCTCTCTGTCGTAAATCTCTTGCACTTAATCATACCTATGTCCCCTCAGCCAAGACCCCTCAACTGTCAGAAACAGTCTGTTTCTATCTGCTCTGTCCCATCCCTTCATAATGTTAAACACCTTTAACAAATCAGCCCTTAGTCTCCTCTATTCTAATGAAAGCAGACCCAGTTTTTCAAGTCTTCCTTTTTGTTTGGATTTCCTCATACCAGGCAGCATCCTCAGGAATCTGCGCAGCACCCTCTTTATTGTCTTAACATGCTTCCTATCATGTGGAGCCCAGAATTGCACACAATACTCTACCTGTTGTCTAACTAAGGTTTTATACAGATTCACTATTATATCTCGATTTTTATATTCTATACCTCTTGCAATAAAACTCAGAATTCCATTAGCATTTTATGGCCTTATCCACTTGAGGCGCTGCCTTTAATGTTTTGTGAACCTGAAACGTAAATCTCTCTGCTCTTCCACATCCCCCAACTTTACCCCATTCAAAGTATTACTTTTTTAAACCAAAATGTACCACTTCACATTTAGTGACATTGAATTCCATTTGCCACTTTTTTGACCATTCCACCATCTCATTAATGTTCTATAGCATGTGTTTTTGGTCCTTGGAATTATTTAGTGTGCCTTCTGTTTTAATATTGTCTGCAAATTTGGACATGATTCCCTCTAGCCCTTTATCTAATTAGCCAGGTTCTCGTTCCTGACCTCTAACTAGGTTACTCCTGCTGGGATATGCGGGTGTAGGATTGGGTTCCTCAGATATGCCCCCATGTTTAAATAGCTGGCTAATATTCACTGCGTTGATTCATAATGAATAGCCATTTGTGTGCGGTATCTGAGGGTGTCTCTGCTATCTGATCTCCAAACCCAGCTAAAGACAGGAGACGAGCGGAGAAAATACACAACTTGTACCAGATAGCTGACCCATTCAGAAAATAATCATTTCCAGCATGTGCTCAGGGCAAGTACAATTTATTTTTCCATGGTCCACAGATTATTTATGTGGCTTTAGGCCTGGAGTCAACAAGTGTTAGGCTCTGCTGCATGCGGCTAATTTAACAAATTAAAACAAACAAAAAAATTAAAATGGTTTATAGGTGTAGGAAAAATAATCTAAATATTGTTGTGTTTGAAATGATCTTATAACGTGACTTTACGAGGGTGAAATTGGTCTTGGATGGTAGTTCAAAATGGGCGGTCGTGGATTGCGAATGACTTCAATGGAAAAGAGAATCAGCAGGGTGTAAAACGGGCTACCGATTCACAGTCACCTGTTTTCAGTCTCCAATTTCAGCGCCCAAATCTTTAAAACCAAGCCATTCAGTGCTAAGCTGTTAGCTCCATCCTCTCACTGGGTGACCAAGATCCCCGCAATAAACAATTCACCTTAATGTAAACCTTTCCCAGGGAGAGCAAAGAATGGCTAAAAAACAACCTACTTTCCAGTATTGGTATGTTTCAGATCACGAATGGAGCTGCTATCATTATGCACCTGAGCGGTGAGTTATTCAAGAATGAATAATTTACTACACCAAGAAACTTATTTTGATGAGCAGGTATAATGTTCTGAGTTCATGTTGTTGCTGGCTCTTTAAATGCCCCATTTAAATCTCTGCCAGTGATATACAGCAGCAGACTTCGAGCAGCTGTGCACTGAATAACTTATTGTGAAGAAATGTCTAGAACGTGGCCACATTAGCCAAGGAATGCATTGCTTCCATATCTTACTTTGCGCCTAATGCCTAGAATAATAACAGTTTCTCCACTTACTAACTACCAGAATGAGCTTCTGTATTTGTTCCTTGGGACAGGTGCTGCCTTCAGTGAGACACTCTTAGTTCTTTCTGACCAGTGCTTCTAAACTTTTACTCTGATAGCGAATTAATCTTTTGATGAGATCTCAGCTCCTATGAAGAGATTTAGAAAGCCATATGCACTTTGGCACTCGGAGCGTGCAAGCAATTGAACTCTGAGCATTAATGATTTCATCAGGGAGAAACTCTAAAGACCTTTTTAAGGAAATTGTTGGGTTAGATTACCAAGTTTTAACAATGCCATGTCTTGTGTCCCAGCATGTGGCCCCTGTGATTTCAATGATAGTAATAGCATGCTTTGGATTTTTCATAGTTGAATCACTGAATTAATATTTAGGCAATCGGTTATTAAATAAATAGATGGCTGATAGTATTTTTAAGTTATGTACCCATTGAGAGCGAGAAAGAAAGGCTGAAAATAAAAAAACAGAAAATGCTAGAAATATACAACTGGTCCATCAACACCTGAAAAGAGAAAAGACATGTTAATGTTCTAGGTGTATGACAAATTGTCAGACTGGAAAAGGAAGACAGGAGTCATTTACAAGACTTTTATGTATTAGAGCTCTCCTACTTTTCCAATTTTGATGAAAGGTCTACATTTGAAATCTCTTTTCAGATGCTGATGGATTTGCTGTGTATTTCCAGCACTTTTTCTTTTTATATCTACTTATTAAGATGGGTAGAAAGTCAAGCTGGTGATAGAATCACACTGATAGAATCACACTGATTTACCAGTTGCATACGGATGTTCTGTTTCTTTATCAATAAAGTCCTACATTTCACTTTTCTAGTCCTTTGCAATCTCAGACTGCTATCATGGAATGTGTACAATATTGAATCGTAAAGTTATTAAACTTTTATTCCAATACACATCGCACTCCTTCAACATCTCACTCTTAGCACTGATTGATTTTTGTGCTTTTGTCTATAAAGTAAGAACAAGTTTTAAAGTGAATGTTTTGCTCTCACTGAGACCGGCCAGTAACAGTCTTTTGTCACCAAATAATGATGGTGTCGCAGTGCTCGCTGAAATTACAGAGAATTCCAGAACTGTGAGTGTCTAAACGTCTATTGCATAGAATGAATCATAGAAGCATAGAATGCTTGCAGCACAGAAGGAGGCCATTTGGCCCATTGAGCCCATGTCAGCTCTCTGTAAGAGCAATCCAGTTAGTTCCATTCTCTTGCTCTTTCCTCGTAGCCCTGCAAATTTTTTCCCTTCAAGTATTTATCCAATTCCTTTTTGAAAGTCATGATTGAATCTGTATCCACCACCCTTTCAGGCAGCGCATTCCAGATCATAACTACTCGCTGTGTAAAAAAAAGTTTTTCCTCATGTCGCCTTTGGTTCTTTTGCCAATCATCTTAAATCTATGTCCTCTGGTTCTTGACCCTTCCACCAATGGGAACAGTTTCTCCTTACTTACTTTATCTCAACCCTTCATGATTTTGAGCACTTCTATCAAATCTCCTCTCAAGCTTCTCTGCTCTAAGGAGAACAACCCCAGCTTCTCCAGTCTATCCACGTAACTGAAGCCCCTCACCTCTGGAACCATCCTAGTAAATCTTTACTGTACCTTCTCTAAGGCCTTTACATCCTTCCTAAAGTGCGGTGCCCAGAATTGGACACAATGGGGGTGATTTTAAACCCCAAGAACGGGTGGGTTGGGGGCAGGTGGGAGTTGAAAATAGTTTTTTTTTGGGTCGCAACTGCAAAATTTTCGGACTTTGCGTTCCCAGTGGGAAGTCTGTACTTCCGACGTTAAGCCTGGAAATAAAGCCGGGTTGTATCATGACCCAAAAAACAACTATTTTCAACTCCCACCCGTCCCCAACCCACCCGTTCTTGGGGTTTAAAATCACCCTCATTACTCCAGTTGTGGCCAAACCAGTGTTTTATAAAGGTTCAACATAACTTCCTTGCTTTTGTACTCTATGCCTCTATTTATAAAGCTCAGGATTCCGTGTACTTTTTTAACCACTTTCTCAACCTGTCCTGCCACCTTCAAAGATTTGTGCACACATACCCAGGCCTCTCTGTTGCTGCACCCCCTTTAGAATTTTACCATTTAGTTTATATTGCCTCTCCTCATTCTTCCTGCCAAAATGTATCACTTTGCACCTCTCTGCATTAAATTTCATCTGCCACGTGTCCCTCCATTCTGCCTATATCCTCTTGAAGTCTGTCATTATCCTTCTCACTGTTTATTACACTTCCAAGTTTTGTGTCATCGGCAAATTTTGAAATTTTGCCCTGTATTCCCAAGTCCATGTCGTAATATATATCAAAAGAAGCAGTGGTCCTTGTACCGACCCCTGGGGAACACCATTCCTCCAGTCCGAAAATCAACTGTTCATCACTACTCTCTGTCTCCTGTCACTTAGCCAATTTCATTTCCATGCTGTCACTGCCCCTTTTATTCCATGGGCTTCAATTTTGCTGACAAGCCTATTATGAGGCACTTTATCCATATACACCACGTCAACCGCATTGCCCTCATCAACCCTCTCTGTTACCTCATCAAAAAACTCAATCAAGTTAGTTAAACACGATTTGCCTTTAACAAATCCGTGCTGACTTTCCTTTACTAATCCAAACTTGTTCAAGTGACTATTAATTTTGTCCCAGATTATTGTTTCTAAAAGCTTCCCCACCTACCAACGTTAAACTGACTGGTCTTTTTTGAACAAGGGTGTAATATTTGCAATTCTCCAGTCCTCTGGCACTACCCCTGTATCTAAGGAGGATTGGAAGATTATGGCCAGCACCTCTCCATTACGTCCCTCAGCAACCTGGGATGCATCCCATCCGGACCGGGTGACTTATCTCCTTTAAGTACAGGCAGCCTTTCTAGTACCTCCTCGTTATCAATTTTTAGCTCATCCAACTACTTCCTCTTTTATTGTGACTTTGGCAGTATCTTCTTCCTTGGTAAAGACAGATGCAAAGTACTCATTTAGTACCTCAACCATGCCCTCTGCATCTATGTGTAGATCTCCTTTTTTGGTCCCTAATCAGATCCTCCTCTTACTACCCATTTACTATTTATATGCCTGTAGAAGATTTTTGGATTCCCTTTTATGTTAGCTGCCAATCTATTCTCATACTCTCACTTTGCCCCTCTTATTTTCTTTTTCACTTCTCCTCTGTACTTTCTATATTCAGCCTGTTTTTCTTTTGTTAGAAAAATAAACTCCTCTTCTGTTTAATCACCAGGAAGCACTGGGGTAGAAATTGTTTTAGGTCTGCTTTCAGGCCCGAAATATGCCTATTTCAACAGTAGCTGGAGGCCCGAGGCTCACCCGAAATTGGGCCTTACTTTAATAATAGAGGCAAGCTGCCTGTGCCTGTCATGCCTTCCAGAGACAGCTCTCCCAATGGCAGGAATTGAAATTGGATCGCTTGCCTCGTTGGCAGCGGCCCTTAAGTAAGTCCGGGGGGGTGGGGGAGGAAGGGGGGGAGGGGAGGAGGAAGGGGGCCAGCGTGGGCTGGCAGCGACTCACGGTAGTGCTGTGGATCCGGCAGGAACACTCCTGTTCCTCCCGGCTCCACAGGAGGAGAAGTAAAAAGGAAAACTTTCCCGACCATTTCTTTGGCGGCCTCCAGTGGTCCCTTTAAGGTTGGCTGGCCAGGCCGCTGTAGAAGTGGAAAAACTAATCAGAGATTGCATGGCATGTGCTCCACCTAGTTTTTCACAAACTTTGCAGAAAGGCCCTGAAACAGGTGCAGGACCCTTACTTTGCATATTTAAATTGGTCCAATGCTCGCATGAAGGTTGATTTGAGGGATTGTGGGGTTCCAACGTCAGAATGAGCAGATTCCATTGCAGATTCTTTGTTTCATGTACAAAAAGATCCCGGTGTTAAATTCTGAAAAATTGTTTTTAAGCAACACTTCCGATGTGTGATCGCCTATTATCTTATCTTTCAGGGTTATTTAATATCTTGCCATGTAGCTTGTGAATTATGAGTTAATTCAGGATGAACATTTGTTTCTTTGAAATAAGGCTTGAGAGATTGCAAAGCCCAGTGTGAATATCTGATTCAGATAACAGCAGTCAGCATCTATAGTCTCTCTGGCCATTATTGAATGTTAACAAATTCCTTCATTAAACTCTTAAAGAAAACAATAATCAGCTGTATTTCTGGGCACTGGACATGGTCAGTCCTCTCAGATTAATCAGCCTACTTAAATTCCCAGGATTTGGAGGCTCTAACTAGACTGGTAATATCCATTTAGCCTTCGTTGCTGTGCCTTCAGCTCACAGCCCAACATAATGGTGAGGAAAAATACACCTGGATAGAGAAAATGGACAGAGTCAGGTTCCCTGAGTGGATAATGTAGAAAAAAAAATCAATGCATTTGCGTTCAATAAGTCCATACTGAAACACAATAAAGATATGGCATGGTGTTGTCAGATTAACTCAGGCTCTGTTCTTCATGAAAACAAAGCTGTTTAATTTTCACAACACTGCACTGGGAACACAGCCAGCAGCAGAATATTGCAATTTACTTCAACACATCCACTGCTTATTGATAGTATGGTTGAAAGCATTAGATTTTCAGATGCCTGCGCACAAATCTTCTTCTGCATTCCTAGTGGAATGAGGTTAAAATTAATTTTGCTACCATTATGTTCAAACTCTGTTGCCTCCAGTGATCACTCAATAGTATACATGTTTCCTCTGCCCAGATATAGGCCCTGATTTTAATGGAGGGTGTGGATACGGTATGCAAGAGCTCTGAAGTGGGCAGCAAACTTGGGGAGCCCGGGGACATGGAGGCCCGGCTGATTTTAACTGAAGGGCCATATTTGAAACCGGCGTCTCACTCGAAGCCGACAGGAATGATGTCAAGGCTGGCGTAAGGGAACAGGAATTGAGGTGGGAGCCGGCCGCCATCTGGGACCTAAGGAAACAGGCCCCGGCATAACTAATTATTGGGGGGGGAGGGTACCCAAATATATGCCAGTGTGGGGAGGGAGAGGAAGGGCCGTCACATTATCAACCACGACCTTTAAATTTATTTCGAAGTTTAGGGAAGTTTTCTACAACATGTAAATGAAGCATTCAATTTATTCCTTAACCTATATAGGTTTGAGTAATATTTTCATGTGAGAACATAAGAAAGCAGGAGAAAAGAAAGGACATTCGCCCCACCCAGACTGGCCTATGGTATAGGTGTATGTTTTGGACACTGTAATGCTTTGCAATTTTTTTGGGACCATTTTTCTATGGGAAGTGTTTGATTAAAAAAAAGTTACCTTTAAATGTTAAGGTTTTGAAACAAACTATATTTATACAAATTAAAAAAGGCACTGAGACAATGGGTAGTTAAAATGCTGATGAGCTGAGCTTTGATGCTGATTCCTCATGGAATTGATTACCATGTCTTAGCAATTGATAGATATTTCACACCCTTTGCATTGGAAAGTTCGGATCATGAGTGGATACTATTGTTACATCCTTGGGTTGGGCTATCACAAGGGTAAGTTGCCTAGACTGATAATGGGAGTGACTAGCAAAAGACTATCTAAGAGAAGACCTTAAATTTGTGATGGACACTCATTGCTATTTTATCTCTCTCCTATTTAATTGTCAATCACATATCCCTCTACTCTACTCTGTTAAATTCAGAGTGCTAACATTTCATTTGTAAATGCCTAGTTCCGTAGTTGTGTAGTTTATTCCATAAATTTACAAGTCTGACAAAGTTATATGGGAGATGGCTTATCAGGGGAAAGCAGCAAGCGCCAAGTTCGGGCACCACGGGTAGCTCTGCTGCACAGAAGGGGAGGAATAAGAGTGGCAGGGCTATAGTGATAGGGGATTCAATTGTAAGGGGAACAGATAGGCGTTTCTGTGGTCGCAAACGTGGCTCCAGGATGGTATGTTGCCTCCCTGGTGCTAGGGTCAAAAATGTCATGGAGCGGCTGCAGGGCATTCTGGAGGGGGAGGGTGAACAGCCAGTAGTCAAGGTCCATATTGGTACCAACGACATAGGTAAAAAAAAGGGATGAGGTCTTGCAAGGTGAATTTAAGGAGTTAGGAGATAAATTAAAAAGCAGGATCTCAAAGGTAGTGATCTCAGGATTACTACCAGTGTCACGTGCTAGTGAGTATAGGAACAGGAGAATAGACCAGATGAATGTGTGGCTGCAGGAATGGTGTAGGAGGGAGGGATTTAGATTCCTGGGACATTGGGACCGGTTCTGGGGAAGATGGGACCTGTACAAGCGTGATGGGTTACACCCGAGCAGGACCGGGACCAATGTCCTCGCGGGGGTGTTTGCTAGTGCTGTTGGGGAAGGTTTAAACTAGAATGGCAGGGGGATGGGAACCTGAGCGGGGAGTCAGAGGAGGGGGAAACAAGGATAGAAACAAAAGACAGAAAGGGAAGAAGCAATAGTGGAAGGCAGAGAGAAAAAGGGTAAAAAACAAATAGGGCCATAGTGCAAAATAATACTAAGATGACTAGCAATCTTAAAAAGGCAAGTCTTAATGTGTGGAGCATTAGCAATAAGGTAGATGAATTATCAGCGCAGATAGATATTAACGGGTATGAAATAGTTGTGATTACGGAGACATGGCTGCAGGGTGACCAAGGATGGGAATTGAACATCCAGGGGTATTCAATATTTAGGAAGGACAGGCAAAAAGGGAAAGGAGGTGGGGTAGCATTGTTAGTATTGAGGAAATCAATGCAATAGGAAGGATATTGGCTCAGAAAATCACGATGTGGAATCTGTATGGGTGGAGCTAAGAAACACCAAGGGGCAGAAAACATTGGTGGGGGTTGTCTATAGGCCCCCAAACAGTAGTGGAGATGTAGGGGAGGGCATTAAACAGGAAATTAGAGACGTATGCAAGAAGGGTACACCTATAATCATGGGAGACTTTAATTTGCATATAGATTGGTCAAACCAAATTAGCAATAATATTGTGGGGGAGGAATTCCTGGAGAGTGTACGTGATGGATTTCTAGACCAATATGTTTAGGAACCAACTAGAGAACAGGCGATCCTAGACTGGGTATTGTGCAATGAGAAAGGATTAATTAACAATCTTGTTGTGCGGGGTCCCTTAGGGAAGAGCGACCATAACATGATAGAATTCCTCATTAAGATGGAGAGTGAAGTCGTTGAATCCGAAACTAGGGTCCTGAATCTAAATAAAGGAAATTACGAAAGTATGAGGTGTGAGTTGGCTAAGATAGATTGGGGAACTTTACTAAAAGGGATGACGGTGGATAGGCAATGGCTAATATTTAAAGAACGTGTGCAGGAATTACAACAATTATTCATTCCTGTCTGGTGCAAAAATAAAACAGGAAAGGTGGCTCAACCGTGGCTTACAAAAGAAATTAGGGATAGAATTAAATTCAAAGAGGAGACATATAAAATTGCCGGGAAAAGTGGCAAGCCTGAGGATTGGGAGCAGTTTAGAATTCAGCAAAGGAGAACAAAGAGATTGATTAAGAGGGGAAAAATAGAGTATGAGAGTAAACCAGCAGGGAACATAAAAACTGACTGTAAAAGCTTCTATAAATATGTCAAGAGAAAAAGATTAGTGAAGACAAATGTAGGTCCCTTACAGTCAGAAATGGGGGAAATTATAATGGGGAACAAAGAAATCGCAGAACAATTAAACACATACTTTGATTCTGTCTTCACAAAGGAGGACACAAATAATCTCCTGGAAATGTTAGGGAACCAAGGGTTTAGTGAGAGGGAGGAACTGAAGGAAATCAGTATTAGTAAAAAAATAGTGCTTGGGAAATTAATGGGGCTAAAGGCTGACAAATCCCCAGGACCTGATAATCTACATCCCAGAGTACCAAAGGAAGTGGCCCTGGAAATAATGGATGCATTGGTGATCATCTTCCAAAATTCTGTAGACTCTGGAACAGTTCCTACAGATTGGAGGGTGGCAAATGTAACCCCACTATTTAAAAAAGCAGGGAGAGAAAAAAACATGGAATTACAGACCAGTTAGCCTAACATCAGAGTGGGGAAAATGCTTGAGTCTATTATAAAGAATATGATAACAGAACACTTGGAAGGCATTAACGAGATTGGACAAAGTCAGCATGGATTTATGAAAGGGAAATCATGCTTAACAAATCTACTGGAGTTTTTTGAGGAGGTAACTAGTAGAATAGATAGGGGAGAACCAGTGGATGTGGTGTACTTGGATTTTCAGAAGGCTTTTGATAAGGTCCCACAGAAGCGCTTAGTGTGCAAAATTAAAGCACATGGGATTGGGGGGAATATACTGGCATGGATTGAGAATTGGTTGACAGACAGGAAGCAGAGAGTAGGAATAAATGGGGCTTTTTCCGGGTGGCAGGCAGTGACTAGTGGAGTACAGCAGGGATCAGTGCTTGGGCCCCAGCTATTCACAATATATATCAATGATTTGAATGAGGGAACTGAATGTAACATTTCCAAGTTTGCAGACGACACAAAGCTGGGGTGGAATGTGAGCTGCGAGGAGGATGCAAAGAGGCTCCAATGTGATTTAGACAAGTTGGGTGAGTGGGCAAGAACATGGCAGATGCAGCATAACATGGATAAATGTGAGGTTATCCACTTCGGTTGTAAAAACAGAAAGGCAGATTATTATCTAAATGGTGATAGATTGGGAAAAGGGGAGGTGCAACGAGACCTGGGTGTCCTTGTACACCAATCGCTGAAAGCGAGCATTCAGGTGCAGCAAGCAGTTAGGAAGGTGAATGGTGCAGGAATGTCTTACTGCAGTTGTACAGGGCCTTGGTGAGGCCATATCTGGAGTATTGTGTGCAGTTTTGGTCTTATCTGAGGAAGGATGTCCTTGCCATGGAGGGAGTGCAACGAAAGTTTACCAGACTGATTCCTGGGATGGCAGGACTAACGTATGAGGAGAGATTGAGTCGACTCGGCCTATATTCACTCGAGTTTAAAAGAATGAGAGGTGATCTCATTGAAACATATAAAATTCTAACAGGACTAGACAGACTAGATGCAGGGAGGATGTTCCCGATGGATGGGGAGTCCAGAACTGGGGTCACAGTCTCAGGATACGGGGTATGCCATTTAGAACTGAGATGAGGAGAAATTTCTTCACTCAGAGGGTGGTGAACCTGTGGAATTTTCTACCACAGAAGGCAGTGAAGGCCAAGTCATTAAATATATTCAAGAAGGAGATAGATATATTTCTTAATGCTAAAGGAATCAAGGGATATGGGGAAAATGCGGGAAACAGGGTACTGAGTTAGACGATCAGCCATGATCATTTTGAATGGCGGAGCAGGCCCAAAGGGCTAAACGGCCTACTCTTTCTCCTATTTTCTATGATTCTATGATTCTATATCTTCAATTACATTTAATTTATGATCTTCTAAGCCAATATCGAAGTTTCCTGATCCTCTTCTGGGTCTATACAAGTATGTTTTCCAATAAGATGTTCTCTAACATTGATTTCTTTTGTCATTTTTAAAAACCTGATTGACGTTCACTATGACAATCCAAGTTTCTAAGCCTCTCCTTAGAATGTAATAATTTAAGACCCAGAATCATTTCCCTCCCTTCTTTGAATCCATAATAATACTTGAATGTCTCTTTATAAATACAGTGACTAAACTTGGATCCAGTACTTCACAGATGATCTCACCAATGCTTTGCAAAATACGAACATCACTTCCTTAAACTTGTATTCAGACTTGTTCAATGGCTCAACAAACTTATCCAATTGAGTAACAAAACCACATAGACAATAAAGGTCCCAAGTTCAATCTGTAGTTGGTGCTAAGTTAGCTGGTCTCAGCTTGTGTTGGTAGTAGGAGTGCTGCACTTGCCCTCAGCACATGGATTAAGCAGGAATAAAATCAGCCACGGTTCTTGCTCCTGATTGTGCACTTAAACCTCTTAAGTCCCTTCTTCCTTCAATAATTCTTAACTCTCAACAAGACTGTCCAAGACTTGAATTCTTCTTGTGTATCTAGGTTTCTGGGGGGGTGGGGGGGTGCACCTCTTCATGACCCGGCACCCTCCTCTCCCCGCTGGCAGGTGCCTGCCTGATTTATGAAAATTAGGTAACCCTCCCCTGACCCTGCTTACTTTGGTGGGGTCATTGCCAGAGGACACCAGTGGTCTGATCCTGACATTTATGGCCGGATCAATAGTTCTTGGGTCTTTGGAGCCATTGCATTCTCACCCTCCTTCCTGCATTCTCTCTGTTGAAATTGCGACTGTCTCCTTCTCTAACTCATTCTTTCCCAAGATCTGAAGACTATGAAAATTCTGACTTCCCTCTGCCTTCCCTTCCTCCTGCAACCTCTCAGCTAGTAAAGCACACAACCTTCAGTGATTAAGGTAGAATATATTAAAAGAAAAACAGTGGTCATTGCCCACAACCACTGCTTCTGTATCCTTGACTTGCCCATGAAATGATTGGCCCTGCCTATGACTTTTGACCCCCACCCCCACCCCTTCAAACTTTGACCCTGGGGAGTATCAGCAACACGGCCAACAGTAAGGGAAAGCAACAGCAAAACCACTGAGGTGGCAGCAAGTCTATTATCATGAAACATATTTGCACCTATAATATACCCTCCCTCTCACTCCAGTGTATCCATTGAGGACAAAGCATTCATCCTCAAAATAAACTCCATGAAATAAATTGACCCTAACCCTAGTACTAAAGCAAACTCCAAGACTATTCCTCCCCTTAAAAAGACCAGTTTCCCCAACTGTAATCTGGGAAGATTTTATTGAGACTACAAGGCTGTCGGGAGGCAGGGTTGGCAAACTAAGATGGCTCATTAACAAGATCAAGGATAAAATTAACTACACTAGCAATGAGCTGATCTGGCAATGTACGCCAGGAAATATGCAGAACTAGGTGTGAAAAAGTCTCTTCATAATATTGTGAGATACACCAGGCAATGGAAAAAAGCCAACTTCGGAAATCTTGCAAGAAAGTGAAGAAACAATACTGGAAGTACCCAGAGAGACAAGAACTGGAAGGACATCTCAAACCGTCACTGCCCACTTCAACTCCCACAAGCCTGTCACCTAATTACCACTAAAAAACAAAATACTGTAGGTTACTGGAAACCTGAAACAGAAACAAAAATTGCAGAAACACACAGCAGGTGTGGTGAGAATGGGCAAGGTAACATTTTGGGTGAGGACTCACCTTCAGTTCTTTTCAGACACCTGATTATTATACTTGATTTAATCAGTTGCTTTCCCATTCTTTTCAACCTTAGTAACATCCTGAACTATGGGCCTTTGGCCTTTCACTAAGATTTCTTAATATAAAAAAAGCTGCTTGTCCCTGATGCTCCTTCACAACGATTATGGTGGAAACCATCTCTGCTTCCTATTCTCCAGCCAATTTATTCTCCAATTTAGAACTTGAGCTATTATTTTAACTATACGTCTCTAGTGAGGGACTTTATCCAGTGTTTGTGAAAGTCAAGATGTATAGAATCATTCAAATTATTCTCATCCTCTGTAAATTTATATCCTCAAACAGTTCCAATAAACTTATCTGGCACAACGTGGCTTTTTCATGAACCTTGTTGGCTTTGATATATCAAATTTAATTTTCAAATATGCTCCTGAATTGCCTCCTTTATGACTGACTATAATATTTTCTACAGTACAAGTGTCAAACTAACCAGCTTATAATTCCCAGGACCGTGCCTTTGACCTTTTCTGAAGATTGGACTCATATTACTTATTTTCCACTCTGCAACCAAGGAGCTGTGCAATTTTTTTTTAACTATGGTACCTATGTTTGATGCCTCCTGCCATTTGGTAGTCTCATGTGCATTCCATCTGAACCTAGTGCTTTATGAATCTTTAATCGGCATCGGACAGCTTTGCAATAGCATGAAATCTTCACCTTTTTAATTTATTTTCTTTTTCTGTTATATGATGGCCACAAAACCACCGGCTTTACATTCTTCATGCCAATGAGATAGCCACATAGGCACCAATGGGAAGCACCGTGGTAATAAATACTAGATGCACCCAATATGATTTCTCACTAAAATGATAGTTGCATTGAAGCTGTGCATACAGAAATTGTACTTGAAAAGATTTAGGAGTTGCTGTCCTCAGATGGTTATAAATGGGAATTTGGTGAGCTGTTGTGCACAAAGAGGGGATTTGTCGATGATTAGATAATTGTGGAGGGAAGGGGCAAGATGTAGAGAATATGTTAATACAGTAGGCAGGTGTGGAAGTCAAGAAGTTTTCCTGTATGAGACTGGAGCAATGTCTTTTGAGGTGACAATGGGTTTTCCTCCACATCCTCTTTAGGCTGCTGTTGCTCCACTTGCTGACCCTCTTGCTGCCTGTGACAAGGCCTCTTTGTAAGGCAAAGTTGTCTAGCATGCAGCAGACCTCCATGATTCTTGAGTCCCTAGCTGGAGTATATTGCAGGGCACTCCCAGATCAATCCAAGTACCTGAAGCGCACCTTCAACATGCCAATGGTGTGCTCAATTATTACCCTGGTTAGATGAATGGACCTCACTATACTGGTACTCAACTCATGTCCTGGGATAGTGAACAGGTACCATGAATTGTGACAGCAGCCTTGATCCCCCGAAGGCACCCAGAAACTTGCTCTTGTAAGTCAAAGATCTCATTGCAGCATGTGGCATAACCCAGTAACAGCTTTCTTTGTAAAGCAAAGCTTCCCCAAGCACTGCTGCTTTGCCATTTACAGGGATATGCTCTGCTGCCTGCATATTCCTATGTAGTGTGGATGCTGTGGGTCACCAGTGCTGCCAGACCAGCCTGGCATCCCATGGCCTGCCTTCGCTGTTCTTTCAAAAAACAAAGATATAGGTGAATCTCAGTGGGAACCCTATTGTGCCCTGTCTGAAATGATGGAGGGGAAAATGGCTGCCCCACAGCAAAAATGGAACAAATACAGCGCTCAAGGTTGGTGCTAATAGAACATAAAAACCCCCCTCCAAGAACGAGTCAGGAGAAAGCATTACAGTTGCTGCTATAAACATTGATGCTCAGGTCTTTAAGTTCTCTTCTGTGTTATCCAGAGTGTCCAGCAACCCTGGGCAGCCGTTATGTATGGGTTAGAAGAGGAAATAGAGCAAGTGAGGAGGAAATGATGGAAAAATGGGGCACATGCCGCCATGATGTCACATTCATCTCATTTGCATGGAACTATCCAAAAACGGACGGGCGTGTCCTGTCACGGCTGGAAATCACGGCAGAAAATAGGGTGTGTGTAAAAGTGGACGGAAGGCCAGAAAATAGATTTCCACCCAATTTTCCAATTGGTTTCACCTGATTTATTCCTGCAAAGGGACACCTGATTGGAAAATCCAAGCTTGACTCTCAGGAGTCAATTCAATATTGGGTTTCACAGCTGATCCTAATCCTGTCCTCACCCCACAGGGTGTATCGTCTGTACACATGCATTTTTAAGCATGGGGGAGGGGGGAGTCACTGGATATAGATGAGGAACAGGAGTCTGTCTGAATTTTCCTCTTCCTAGGCAAGGGCTGCTGAGTCCAATTGTAGTATCTCTATTGCCATCTCGGTTGAGAGCAGATAACTTAGCACAGATCAGGGAATGAACCTGGGACCTTCTTGCTCTGTATGACTCAGTACCACACCCATATACTTACTGGTCCATTGGAAAGATTGCTTAAAGTTTTTAACATGACATCTCTTGGCAACTCGCCAAGGCTTCTTTGACAGCACCTCCCAAACCTGCGACCTCTACCACCTAGAAGGACAAGGGCAGCAGGCACATGGAAAACATTATTGAAAAAGATCACCTGCACGTTCCCCTCCAAGTCACACACCAACTCGACTTGGAAATATATCGCCGTTCCTTCATCGTCGCTGGGTCAAAATCCTGGAACTCCCTACCTAACAGCACTGTGGGAGAACCTTCACCACACAGACTGCAGCGGTTCAAGAAGGCGGCTCACCACCACCTTCTCAAAGGCAATTAGGGATGGGCAATAAATGCTGGCCTTGCCAGCGACGCCCACATCCCATGAACAAATACATTAAAAAATTAATATATGGCATGATTTGTTAAATATTAATGAGCTATTTTTATTTTCTTCTGCCCACTGCTCCTGAAGGCATCCTTATGCCATGGACGCTCATAGGCCTCTGACACCTCACCACGGTGGTCTTTATTCACGCATGATCCTTGACGGTGAGTGCCTGTGGCCTATTTGATGATGGGAGCTTGATCCTATCCTCACCCGACATCCACATACTCAGGAGTGACTGGGTAGCGATCAGGAGGGAGAACCTGGCTGATTTCTCCTCACTAACCCAGGGGGTGGGGGCTGAAGCTGCGACTGTCACCACCAGTTGAGATGTGATAGCTCAGCACACAGCTGGGGCCTTGTTGCTCTGTATAGTTCGGCCATTTTTTTAGATTAATATTTCGAGTCATTGGGGGAACCCTAAATGAATGATTTAGACATGAATCAGAAAATCAATCAAAAAATGGAAAATCTCTTAAAGCAATTCTGGCCTCGATATTAACCCTCCCCACGACGGACGGGAGAGGGTCCGGGGTGGGGTGGGGTGCTGGTTTAAAATTGAAAAAACGGGTAATGCAACGCCAACCCGCTATGTACGTGCCTGTTGCCGTCTTTCCGGTGGCGGGTTTCGTGGTGTCCGAGTGTCCTGCCGTGGAGAGGACCGTCACCAAGGGTCCCTAGCTGCGGTCTCCTGCCATGGATTTTCCCGCCCGACAGCGGCCAGGCTGTCAATTTGTCCAGCTGCTGGGCGGGAAACGGAAGAAAAAAAATGATAATGAGGTCCTGCCGTTACATTCGGCAGGACCTCCGCCTGTCCAGCTTTGCCGGGTTCTTTGGCCGTTTTCGGCCTCCCCCGCTCCCTCTCCGCCTCCCTGTGAATATTGGGGCCTCTGTGCCTGACTGGAGTGCATTGCACAAGTGATGAATAAGATCTTGTTACCTTTGCACCTCACTGGACTTTGAATCTATGTGTAATATAAACAACATTACTCTTAAGCTTATTAAAAAGAAATTGATGATTTAAAAATCAGTTTCACAAGCAAAATACCGGGGATTTTCCCAGCTGTCACAGCACTCAAGCTACTGAACAAGTGGTGTCAAGTTGAAGTTGGAGGCTAAAGCCCTGGAAGTTTAACAAATAATCCATCTCATGTTACTGTACCACACAGACCAGTGCAACATTAGAGCAAAGTGGGCAGCCCTCTTTGCACTTTCAGTGTATTGCCTCTGTTTGAAGGGCTGCTGCGTAGGATATCCAATCCCTGCCTCATGTGATTGAATTTTTTTTCCTTAGAAAGGTTCCAGTGAAAATTGTTGCCACAGGTAATAAGCGAGAGAAGGTAATAAACTATTTAGAAAAGTTACAGACCTGTTTGGATTATTAACAGTTTAAATCAAATCTCAAGTGTATGAAACAGAAATAAAAAGTTGGATTTTAAATTTCGCAACATGTGACTGTAGACTTATGTAAGTGCAGCTACCTTATGTCCCAAACATAATCTAGGGGCAAGACAAAAAGTGGCAAAAAGATACCAAGTACACTTTGATGTAGTGTAGATGAGATTCTTTTGTTGTTCAGAACTCCCAAGAGAATATTTAGCACAGATGATGCGCTAAAATGTAATTTACATGGACACACATTAGAAAATAATTTTGCTGCATTGTGCTGTTATATAATTTACAAATTTTAGTCTTTAGTTATTATCAATATGATACATTATTTGTCAATATGTTAATTTGCAAATATATAAACTATGGCAACATGAGTGAATTATTAGCACAAACACCCAGAGTAGAGCTTGAATAGGCCGCTGTCAATTTCCAACCCGGACTTTGGACTTCACAATTGCTTTGATTCTCTAAAGTGGAATCCAGACCATCAGAAAGTATTCTACCAGGCAAAGTCCACAAAATGTGACATCATCATTGTTTGACAAAAAGTAACTTTACTTGCAAATATATTACTCATTAAAGTGAGGGATGTTAGTGCTGGGGAATAAAATTCTTCCCCATCAGCATTATATTTATAAAGGGCGATTTTAACCCTGTCTGCCCGGCGGAAACTAGGTGAGCGGACAGTTAAAATCACCCAGGAGACTTATCCACTGACATCCCATTCCCTTCCTGCAGTCTGTAAGGAGACCTGCCAGAAACCAGAGGGGCCCATCTTTAAATATGCAGATTGGGCTACGATGACATCATTGAGGCCTGACTGCTATTTTAACCAGTGGCCTGAGTGGGGAAGCCATTGAGGCTTTCCCACCAGGTGAAGCTAATGGGAAGAAGAGTCAGGGTCAGAAGAATCCCAAAGAGGTAGGTTTTTAAATTCTTCTTTACTTTCCTTGTGGGGCCAGGAGTTGCAGGCGTGCTTCTCCAGGACCCACCAGGAAAATTTAGGCCTCTCCTCCCCGGGACTCTCCCCCCTCCCTGACTGTGAAGCCCTCCTGAAATGCCCTCCCCACGACTTACCTGAGTTCTAGGGACTGGTCCTTCAGTCCCCGCTAGCGGCCTTCTGCTCCATCGTGTTGCCCAGCTGCTGCTCGCCACCGGTTTTGGGCAGGCAACTGGCTGGAGCATGCAAATGAGGCCCTGGAGTTAAAATTGCCTGGGCTTACGCTGCCGGGGTAAGGGCTGTTTGCTGCTTGTCTAGGACCCTGCCTGCCCTATTCCTGCCTGAGTTAAAATCGGGGCTATAGATTTACATGCTTTAGATCTCCATGTTACATCAGTTGTTTGAAAAATTTAACATTATCATATCCTTGTATACATCAGTGCAGTATTTTATTAAGATTATCTGATGTCAAATTAAGCCAATTTCGTTTGAGCATAGAAAACACTTGGACCATTGATCCATGTAAAGAGGGAATTTTGTCAATCAGTGCTGCAAACAGGGGACATTCAAGTAATTAAGGGTGTTTTTGGTTAAGTCCTACCTTGAACAGGATATACTGAGAAAAAAATAAGTGTAAAAGGTACCGCGTTAATATTTATTTGGGATGTAATTGTTAGGGGTCTCTCAGACCCTGGACTGTTATGAGATGTGATATGACACTTCAGTGATCCCTGTTTGATTTCCTGCGACAGGCCGACAGCTGCTAGTTGCAGGGTGTATGTTGCTATGACTGATTAATGTTGACCCGAATCTTGAGCATAGTGTGCCTGTCATTCATTTCTACCATCTATCATGTTTCATTGTACATCACATTCTTTAATCAACTGGATAATATGAGAAGCTTTAGTTTATCTGCCTAAATTAAAAGGCCAAATGTTATAACGTACATGTCCAGCTTTCAAATGTGAGTGAACCAAGAGAGAGTCATGGGCTATTCAAGTATGTGTCACAGGCAAGTCTGATCCTCTTCTCACCTGCCATTAGCACCTGTACTTCCAGTAGGAGTCATTGGATGGCAATCAGAAGTAGAAACCTGTCCATTTTTTTTTCTTCCCTAGCTTGGGAACCTTGATATGACTTGCAGTGCCTCTATTGCTGCCGCAGTTAAGATTTGGCTAACTCAGCATGAAGCAGGGTTAAACCTGGGACACTCCTGGTCTGTACAGCTCAACCCGTCACTCTGAGGTGCTTTTACTCACTGAGCTATCACATTACTTTCAATAATCGTTTTCTGCCTAATACAAACTGTACTGTTATTGTGGGTCTCTTCCCTTAGCTCTTATCAATCAGAGGTTTCTTCCAAGATTGGAATCTATGATGTGTTGTGTTACATTGAGGGTAATATTGAGGTCTTTGGAAACTTTGTCTTTTTGGACTGAGGTAACAAGGAGTCGTGAATTGAGATGAAACAGAAGCAAGGTTTGCAGACTGAGATAGCCATGTCTCTAATTTAGATCAAGGATTAGTCAAAGATTGAACTGGAAACCCTGACTTTTACTCTGTTCTACCAATGTAATTCAGGTGGCTGAGAATGGAAAATGGGTGAGAATTTCATTCCGCTGAAACTCCACTCACTTTGTGCCCTGTTGTAGTTTCTGGAGCCACAGGGACAAGCAGCGGTGAAAATGCCCACCTCAAAGAGATGGGTGCTTCATTTGGAGATGGGAACATCCTGCATGCCATTTCCCAATGGTCTGGCATGCAGGTTGTTTGCTGTCAATCACATGGGTCTCCAAGGTTGCTAGGTGGCAGTAGATATACGGAAGATGACGGAAAGGACACCGTAATATTAGAGGGTGTGTATTTCAGTCATTCAGGCAAGTGATGAGTATTCATTGCACTCCATTTTAAAAAAATGTTTAAACCCTCGTGCCAATTGTTGTCATTTGTTTTGCCCCACTGCCATTACTGGTCCTAATCCATTTCCCAGTGGAAATCTCTACCTGAGGTGTTTGGAAGAAGAGGGGGAACAACAAATGGATGCCAGGCATGTCACATGGAACAAGAGTAATAAAGCTGACCATGTGCTCACCTGATGGTACTTGCACAACCCTTTCTGCAGACAGAGGTGAACTTTGGAAGATGACTAGTACATGCAGAGACTTTTCTCCCTAAAGGAAGCTGAGACAGAAGACCCAATTACACCACTAGGATATGTGGATGTCTGACTAACCGTATGTTGGATGCTTGCTCAGAAGCACCCCAGTCACAGTATGATTCATTCTCAAAACTTGGATTAGTAATTGATGCAACACTTGGTAATGGAAAAGGATCCAAGGCTGATAATTGGATTCTGGGAGTAGTGCAGGCCACAGATAGGATGATAGAGGAGCAGAGGGCAACTTAATGGCTCATTCTGTTATTCAGCCTTTTTGGGCTTCTTATTCACATAGAACCAAAACAATCCACTTTGCTTCAGTTAAGCATACTCAAAATGTTACTGCAGATTCAGAAATGATGTTTTGTGTTTTATTAAAATAAAAGTACAGTTGGCAGCCAGATATTAACACAAAAGACTATGGTTTCCATTTTATCATGCGGAGACAGTAATGTTAAATATTTGGTACAAGTTCAAGCAACTTTGGCATGCTTTTCAGCCATTGGCACAAAATCTGTATTTTATTGATTTATTTTTCTTTGTGGCGGCAAAGTCGCATCGAAATGCAGATACCATAACGTTCATGTCACTTCCTATTCCTAAAGCCACCATCATGATCAACACATATGTAAATTCAAGTTTTTTTTGTAGTATTGCGAATGAAGGAACTATCTTGTCAGCTTTATTACTTTATGGAACTGGTATTCTTCAATGTTAGAAAACTGTGACTTTGGGTAGTTGGCCACTTGCTGTTCAAGGTCAGGAGCCCTTTTAAATAAGGTCACATTTCACCATGGTAGTGATGTTGAACATCAGGCATTAATCATGTTGGCACATGTTCCTCTAAGGGTGACTGGATATTGATTTCGGAACTCAAACCAGCAATATTCTTTTAACGTTATTGACAACACAAATCAAATGCAGAGGGGAAACTTCATAGTTTAGGGCTGGTACAATGCTTTATTTAAGTTAACTCTTCATTCACCATGGTTGGTTTCTTGAACTTCAACCAGAGAAAATTATAAATTGCTGCAGAGGACCAGCTGAAAAGCAGAGAAAGGAGGAGTGAAGGTGCAGAGATGAATGTAAGAATCGTGATATCACCTGTAAACAGGAGGGTTGTATCAGCTTACCATAGTTGGAAAGTGACTGGTCCAGTCTCATCAATTTTAAACCTTAGGTGAAGGGTTAAGGTTAAAAAGGGTAGGAGAGAAAATGAGATAAATTAAAAGGCAGTGATTATGCAACACCAAGCTTGGGTTTAAAAAGCCTGTAGATTGTAGGGGAAAGGAAAGGCAGAGGGAGGTAATACCAACCAGAATTGGTACTAATATATAAAGGTGCTATTTTTGCAGTGTCATAAACTGCCATTTATACTAATAAGTGGCAAAATATAATAAAATAGGACCCTTGGTATGACTATTGAATGCAAGGACACAAGATATGACTTTCTTTATTGCCTCAAGGATTCATCTGTAGCTCTTATATTCCATTTTCTAATTTTAATAAAGCAAATGTGAATCTAAAACAGGAAACACCATTTTATACCCAAATATATTCAGAATCTCACAGAAAAGGAGGAAAATAACCCCACCCCAATCTCCTGTTAGTTTTAGTGAATTTTTGAACAGCTGCAGACAATCCTGTTGACATACAGGGCAACCAAACTTCTTACATAGGGTTATATCAGAAGGTCTTCATCTGCTGAACAGCCAACACAGGTGCAGTATGTCGCCCAGACACACATGGCACATAAAAATCACCCAACAGGCAACAGATGCACACGAGGAGAGTCGGCACTCGCAGGAGTTGGCAACAGTTTGAATCGCAATGATTAACTAGTCATTCATTGTGGTGGGATTCAATGCCTATCCAAAGCAGAAAAACCTGAACTCTTAGGGAAAGTAGCAAGGTTAAAACATGGCTGGAACATTGAAAAAAAATGCACTGAAATTGTTTTAAAGGGGCACCATCTTCAGGAAGTGTTCGGCAATCTTTTTTGTTTTTCTGGAGAAGAGAAAATCCAGAAGAGCCCTGCATCATTTTAGTCATTACATCACACGTATGTGACACAGTGATGTGTTTCAACATGATTTAGAACATAACAAGTGTGTGTATAACCAATGGAGAAAGCTTTGACAAATGTTTTTTTTTATGTATGCAGTGCCCCTTTAAAGAAACAGTCTAGGCAACAATATACCTGACTTTACCAAGAAAAGTGATGTTACAGAAATGAATCATTGACATCAACTTCCTTTTATGTCTTTCTGTTGCTGTTAAGTCTGTTTAAACTGTCTGTGTTGCTGACATCACTGACAGTGGCCTCAGGAGTCACTGAGTATGACTGGTGTGAAACAGCTGAACTGATATTAGCAGAGATTTAGTCATTAGCTCGAGGACTGGTGGGTGGGCTTCAGAGATCATGTAATTTCAATCGTGTATGTTAATTCTTCTCTTTAATGTTGCTGGTCTCTGTACCTATTTTTTCAAGCAAGTTCATTCAATGTCATCAGTACCCAATATTTAATTACAAAAATAAAAAAAATTGACTGAAATAGAAACAAAATTAAGGGTGTTAAAAATGCTAACTCTTTGTAACACTTTGATTTTTAATAGAAATGACAGTGAGACTGTCGCTTATAACCTAGGTATTGTTTAAATATATAGTGATTATAAATATTGGTTAGTGGAAGACTGAAGAAGATAACAGGATACTGGACACCAGAGGGCACATTACAAAGCAATAATCTAACCGTTTAAATAAAGCTATAAAGCATCACAGAAAGCACATATTCAGTTTATACTCATGACTAGCACAATGAGATCATGTAACAGCCTTCGGCCTGCTCCTCTGTGCCTTGTATTTTTTTTATAACATACTTTGTATGGTCTGTGTATGTATGTGGGAGGATGTTATCACATTAGTTGCTTTTGACAGGGGTTGTCAGTGCTCAGTATTTTGGATGCCATTGATAGAAGCATATTACAAACATACAAAAATGATGGACAAGAAAAGACTAGCTGCTTCTTCGAGCTTGTACTATATAGTCATAGTGCAACTGGGCGTCAGGGTCCCTGATACCACCACCCACCACAGGCCATGTAATCTCCTGGGAGAGGCAAAAGAAAAGAGAAAAAAAACCCCAGGCCAGTTCAAGGAAAAATAATCTAGAAAATTCATCTTCGACCCCACTAAAGCCAATCAAAATGAGTTCCAGGAGATCATGCTGACCACGAGACCCAGCACCCAGTACCCCACCTACCCTTTTTTAATGCAGATATCAGTCATAGTCAGGATCTGGCAGAGCTCCCTTTTGAATTGCATTCACTGCACAAGCCAGCAAAGGTCGATGTAAGGGTTCTGGGGGAGGTGGGACCTATACAAGCTGGGCGGGTTGCCCCTCAACAGGGCCGGGATCAATATCCTTGAGGGGAGGTTTGCTAGTGCTGTTGGGGAGGGTTTAAACTAGCTTGGCAGGGGGATGGGAACCTGAGCGTCGATTCATAAGGGAGAGAAGCAGAGTTGGAAATGGAAGGCAGAAAATTAGTAAGTGAGTTTGGAAGGCAGAGGAAACAAAGGTTAGAAATTAGACAACAAAGGAGTTTGGTAGTGCTTAATGGTATATACCTCAGTACAAGGAGTATAGGGAATAAAGCAGATGAGCTGAGGGCACAGATAGCTACGTGGAAGTATGATATCTTAGCTATTACTGAAACATGTCTTAAACAGGGGCAGGAGTGGAAGCTTAACATTCCTGGTTACAGGGTTTTCAGACAAGATAGAGAGGGGATAAAAAGGAGGGGGGTGGCAATATTGATTAAAGAAACAATTACGTCTGTGAGGAGGAATGATATGTTAGAAGGATCATCAAATGAGGCCATATGGGTTGTGCTGAAGAACAAAAATAGGGGCAGTCACACTTCTGGGAGTGTATTATAGACCCCCAAACAGTCAGAGGGAGATAGCAGAGCAAATATGTAGGCAAATTTCTGAGAAGTGGAAAAACAATAGGGCAGTAATAATAGGTGATTTCAACTACCCGAATATTAACTGGGATACAATCAGTGCAAAAAGTGTAGAGGGTGCAGGATTCTTCAATTGCATTCAGGAGAACATTTTTAGCCAATACATCGCAAGCCCAATAAGAGTTGGGGGGGGGGGGGGCGGGGGGGGGGGCGGGGGTGGGTGGGGTGGGGGGCGGTGGTGGGGTGCAGTTCTGGATTTAATTTTAGGGAATGAGGCTGGGCAGATGGAAGAGTATTAGTGAGAGAGCATTTTGGTGGTAGTGATCATAATTCAGTTAGATTTAGCATAGTTATGGAAAAGGACAGAGATAGAACAGTTTTAAATTGGGGAAAGGCCAATTTTACTAAGCTGAGAAGTGATTTACCAAAATTGGACTGGAAACAGCTACTTGAAGGTAAATCAGTGTCAGAGCAGTGGGAGGCATTCAAGGGGGAGTTTCAATGAGTTCAGAGTAAAGATGTTCCCACAAAGAAAAAGGGTGGGACTGCCAAATCTAGAGCCCCCTGGAATGACAAGGAGCATACAGGGTAAGATAAGGCAAAAATGGGAAGCTTGTGTCAGACACCGAGAGCTGAATACTACAGAAAGCCTAGAGGAGTAGAGAAAATGCAGGGGTGAAATTAAAAAAGAAATTAGGAAAGCAAAGAGAGGGCATGAAAAAATACTAGCAAGTAAAATTAAGGAAAACCCAAAAATGTTTTATAAATACATAAAGAGCAAAAGGATAATTAAGGAAGAGTAGGGCCTATTAGTGACCAAAAAGGTAACCTATGTGTGGAGGCAGAAGATGTGGGTATGGTTCTTAATGAATACTTTGCGTCTGTCTTCACCAAAGAGGGGGACGATGCAGAGATTGTATTTAAGGGGGAGGAGGAGTGTGAAATATTGGATGGGATAAACATAGTGAGAGAGGAAGTATTAAGGGGTTTAGCATCTTTGAAAGTAGATAAATCGCCAGGCCCGAATGAAATGTATCCCAGGCTGTTAAGAGAAGCAAGGGAGGAAATAACGGAGGCTCTGACCATCATTTTCCGATCCTCCCTGGCTACAGGTGCCGGAGGATTGGAGGACTGCAAACGTTGTACCGTTATTTAAAAAGGGAGAAAGAGATAGACCGAGTAATTATAGCCCAGTCAGTCTAACCTCTGTGGTGGACAAATTATTGGAATCAATTCTGAGGGACAGCATAAATAGTCATTTAGAAAGGCACGGAGTAATCAAGGACAGTCAGCATGGATTTGTTAAGGGAAGGTCGTGTCTGACTAACTTGATTGAATTTTCTGAGGAGGTAACAAGGAGGGTTGATGAAGGTAACGCATTTGATGTAGTGTATATGGATTTTAACAAGGCTTTTGACAAGGTCTCACATGCCAGACTGGTCAAAAAAGTAAAAGCCCATAGGATCCAAGGGAGAGTGGCTAGTTGGATCCAAAATTGGCTCAGTGGCAGGAAGCAAAGGGTAATGGTTGACGGGTGTTCTTGCGACTGGAGGGCTGTTTCCAGTGGGGTTCCGCAGGGCTCAGTACGAGGTCCCTTGCTTTTTACGGTATATATTAATGATTTGGACTTGAATGTGGGGGGCTTGACCAAGAAGTTTGCAGACGATACAAAAATTGGCCGTGTGGTTGATAGTGAGGAGGAAAGCTGTAGACTGCAGGAAGATATCAATGGACTGATCAGGTGGGCAGAAAAGTGTCAAATGGAATTCAATCCAAACAAGTGTAAGGGAATGCATTTGGGGAGAGCAAACAAGGCAAGGGATTACACAATAAATGGGAGGATACTGAGAGGTGTAGAGGATCAAAGGGACCTTGGAATGCAAGTCCACAGATCCCTGAAGGTAGCAGGACAGGTAGAAAAGGTGGTTAAAAACCACCTTTGCAAGATACTTTCCTTTATTAGCCGAGACATAGAATATAAGAGCAGGGAGGTCATGCTAGAACTGTATAAAACATTGGTTAGGCCACAGCTTGAGTACTGCGTACAGTTCTGGTCATCACATTACAGGAAAGATGTGATTGCACTAGAGAGGGTACAGAGGAGATTTACGAGGATGTTTCCAGGGCTGGTTATGAGAAAAGATTGGATAGGTTGGGGTTGTTTTCTTTGGAACAAAAGAGGCTGAGGGGAGATTTAATTGAGGTATATAAAATTATGATGGGACTAGATAAGTGGATAGGGAGGACCTATTCACCTTAGCAGAGGGATCAGTGACCAGGGGCATAGATTTAAAGTAATTGGTAGAAGGATTAGAGGGGAGCTGAGGAGAATTTTTTTCACCCAGAGGGTGGTAGGGGTCTGGAGCTCACTGCCTGAGAGGGTGGTAGAGGCAGAAACCCTCAACTCATTTAAAAAGTACTTGGATATGCACTTGAAGTGCTGTAACCTACAGGGCTACGGACCAAGTGGTGGAAAGTGGGATTAAGCTGGATAGCTCTTTTTCAGCTGGCATGGACACGGTGGGCCGAATGGCCTCCTTCTGTACCGTAACTTTCTATGATTCTATGACCCTCGGCAAAACGAGAAACCTCCTGACATCTGACCTAGTTCTACTCTTATATGCATGTCCACAGTTCTTCCTAAGCTTTCTAATTCAAATAGTCTATCCACATGGATACAACCCAGTCTCTTCATTATTTTAAAGGCCTCAATCAAATCTCCACCCCCCCACCTCAAAGTCTATGCTTTTCGAGAGTAAAAAGACCCAGCCCATTAATCCCAAATGCCTTGTGATGTAAATATGCAGGCTTATCAATAAACAATCTGCATCTTATTACTGTGAAATTCTGCATCCAGTATTTGTTTAAAAAAATTCCGTACATCCTGAGTTCTTAATCTCAGGAAGACACCAAATGGAGGACAGCATTTCCAATAAGGGGGGTGAGGGCTGGAATTATATCAAAATGCAACTCATCTTGGGCCTTCTCAAACACTTCTGAGTGATAGGCTGTAGAACAGACTTGACAAAGACTTGCAAACCCATCCCTATAGCAGGAAAGTGATGATCATGGGCCTGAGAGAGCTAAACAGAAGGAGATTTTTAAATTGAAAGGTTGGGAGAAAAATGTTTTTTAAAAAAAGAGTTGGATACATATCTGGTTGGGAATTGGATTGGAAGTCACTTCCCATCTTTGTCCAGGAGCTCATCCACATGCATTCAAAAGCCACCTGCTCTACTAATCAAATAGGATGAAATACCTGAAATCCTGACATCAAAAGAAACAACAGGTTTAAAAACAGAGACATTTTCCAGTTCAGTGGTTCCGTGAGTAGACCTCGGGACAAAATTCCACGTCTCTGAAGGTGTAAAGCCACTGTTTTCCGGCGGGCAGAGGCAGAATTTGCAGTGGGATCTCGTAATGCTGAATCCATGCCCCTTTTTGCCGCTATCAGAAAATCCTGTGGAATTGAGAGTGGAAAAATTATGATGCTTTTTCTCCATCTGTACCACAACAATGCTGGGTACAAGGGATGTCTTAGAGAAGCTATGCTAGGTGAAGTTTTATTTGGATTCCATTTTGAATTAAAGACTCCATTTTGTTGGTAAATGGCAGCTTCTTCAGAGGGGATAGTGGGGTGGGGGGAGGAGCTGATGGCAATTGAAGGAGGCAAATGGATGACAGTAGAAGGGAAAATGGATGACAATGAAAGGGAGGGTGATGGATGGCAATAGAGAGGAGAGGGGAATTAGATGGTAATGGAGAGGACTGGGAAGCCAGGAGCAATACTCTGGGGTAGGGCAGAAGGAGATGGCCAGCATTAACTGAGAGAATGTGGGGAGGGAGGGTGATGGCAGCAGGAAAGAGTGCCAGCATGAATTTTGAAGGAAGGCAAAGAGAGAGAAAGAGTGGCAGTTTGAACTGGGAGAGTGGAAAAAAAGTAAATGTTTAATTGAGTTGGACAGGGGGAAGTGCCAGGTTGAATTGAGAGGGGAGGGAGAGAAAATTACCAGTATGGTTTGGGAAGGTTGGAGAGGAGTGTGCTCTGTGATTTGGTGGGGAGTTGGATGGGCTACAGTGTTTGTGAAGGGGTACGGAGGGGATAGAGTGTCTTTGTTAACTGGGACGGTGGGGGTCTGGATGTGCAGGAGTGACAGTTGAGATAACTTTTGGGGAAGTTTCTGGCTGGTCAGTTGAAAATTCAAAAGTGACTCTATATAAAAGTGTTTAAAATGAACCATATTGCATAATGTTCTATGTAAAAACTCAAAATTTAGCAGCAGAGGACCTAAAACTAGCTTAATGGCCCAGATTTTGCTATGGCAGGGCATCAAACAGCGTCTGCTGTTAGTTAGACTTGCCCTTGCATGTTTAGGTTTTTAAATTTTTTGCATGGCAAGTTGCTGAAAGTGCGAGCTGATAATGGCACAGCGAGGGCAACAGAACATCTGGGACCTGGGGGAACAGGGCAAGCAACTATGTATCTCCTTAATCAATCATATTGAAGGACTGTGAAATTAATAGCGCAATGACTGAGAAGGAAGTGTAAATTAGAGTGGATGAATTCAATGTCAAATCAGATACAGAAAGAGAAAGAAAAGAAAGAAGAGTTTAAAAATGTTTTAAAAATGTTATATTTTTAAAATCTCAACAACAATTAATACCTGAAGGAATGAGATTCCACACTTGTAATAGTTAATTTTTGGTGTCAGAGAGGTTGACTGGCAGTAATGAACATTTAGCACATCGTTATAAGGGTACTTAGACTGAAATGGCCAAGATTTAGCTTTCCGTGGCGCATTTAGTTCGTATCTACCGTGCAAATACAGCAACTTCATGCCATTCAATGCATTTCAACGGTGAGGCAGACAGCGAGATGCCGTTTTCACGAAGATAATGGCGGATCCGCTCAACTAGGACAGCAACTTTTGGATATTTGAGTTTAACGGCGCAGCTGCCCCCCCGCCTGAAGTTGCTGTAACATTTGCGCATGAATAACAGCGAGTGCCGTTAGCCTCACCGTTATTTTGACAGCAAATAATGGCCCAATAACTTTCATTCACACCACTCTAAAATGACCAGATCTGAAATGACTGCTAATTGCTCTGTAACGAACCTCTGTATCTAATGACCGTGTCTGTCTTTGTTAATCTGTGACTAACTTTAAAATGCTGCACAAAAGAGGAACACTTAACTCACCACTAACAATGACTGACATTTAACCATGATGTGGAGATGCCGGTGATGGACTGGGGTGGACAAATGTAAGGAGTCTTACAACACCAGGTTATAGTCCAACAGCTTTATTTAAAATCACAAGCTTTCGGAGGCTTCCTCCTTCGTCAGGTGACTCACCTGACGAAGGAGGTCATTCACCTGACGAAGGAGGAAGCCTCCGAAAGCTTGTGATTTTAAATAAAGCTGTTGGACTATAACCTGGTGTTGTACGACTCCTTACATTTGACATTTAACCTGCATGGAGGAACATAGAAACATAAGAACAGGAATAGGCCATTCAGCCCCTCAAGCCTGTTCCGCCATACAATTAGATCATGGCTGATCTGTATCTTAACTCCATCTACCCGCCTTGGTTCTGTAACCCTTACCTAACAAAAATCTATCAATCTCAGTTTTTAAATTTTCAATTGACTTAGCCTCAACAGCTTTTTGGGAGACAGAGTTCCAGATTTCCAGAACTCTTTGTGTGAAGAAGTGCTTCCTGTCATCACCCCTGACCCGCCTAGCTCTAATTTTAAGGTTATGCCCCCTAGTTCTGGACTGCCCCAGTAAATGATGGGCAGGGCTAGAAACAAACCCTACTGTTTACATCACTGCTGCACACCACACTTCCATACGAATAAGGCAGGAATGAAGAGAACGGACTATGGAGGTGTGAACCGGGCATACAAAATACTTTTCTCCTGGTTTGCCAGCAGCAGTGCCCGGGAGATCGATTTCCAATTCTGGGAGACTTGGCAACCCTACCTGTGTCTTGTGCTCAACAAAATTGAACTATCCGGCCTTGCCTTTTAATAAATAATCAGAAAGCACATTCGATCCGTCTGAGCCTCGAGTTGACGGTACAATGCAAAATATGAATAGGCTGCCCTCTTGTAGAATATTTTTGGTAGAGGGTGATGAGCACTGATGGTATGCTCACATTCATGGACTTATTATAGCCAGCTGCTGACTACAAACACTAAAACTTGCCCAAGCCTGTGATGGTTATATTTAGCCCCGTGAATGCTCCTGGAATCACTGCAACTGTACACTCTGTGGGGAGGGTTGTCGGAAAATATTCAATTTTATTTTAGAACTTGGCCTTAAATAAAACATTGTTGTGATCCATCCAATATCTCAGGAGGAAAGTAAAGCAATACAAACCAAAGCTTGCTTTTCTGCTTTCACCTGCGATTGATTCAAAGCACGTGGATAGAAGGTTACTGAGAGATTGGAGTAATCAAATTGGCCTGGAGTTTCCTCCGTGGGTGCAACCCGGAAATCGCACCCGAAAATGCGCCGGAAGCTGCATCCATTTTGACGATGTCAAATTACACCCATGTATCCTCCCAATCTCATTAGAATACGCCCAAACTTAAAATGGGCGTAAATCAGCATAAACAATCGGGGCCCAAGGAAACGCCAAACCCACACTAGTATATTTCTTCTTTGAATCTCAAAATTTAAGTTTCAACTCATTTCACCATCATTCATGAACATCAGGCACAGCATGTTTAATAACCTGCTTTTAGGGAAGCTTTTTAATTTTTGAGGTGACTTATACTTATGTCATAAAGATGCACTAAAAGAAACAGATAATACAGGTCTCAGTTAGGATAATTTTTTTTAAAAACGCTCTAAATATTGTGATTAAAAGACCAGGAAAATGATTTTGTTTTCTGCTGCGACTGAAAATCTGGTCACGATATTGAGAGACCCCTGGACAAGTGCAATTGGAGGATACTTGCATTTGCGAGTCGGGGGCGTGGCCAGTTTTGTGGGTGGAGATTCGCTCGGACAGAGGGTTTGATGGACAGATGTAAAAGATCGAGGAGACTGGGGCGTATTGGAGTTATGCGCGTAACTCACATATGTCCAAAATTTCCATGATCTTTTAAGTCATGTAATTTCTTTGCCCCTAAATTACGGGTATATCTGGGCGTAAATATTAGAAGGTTTAATGAGAAATGTTTTGTTTAAAGCATCTCAAGTATATTTCCTGCATGTCTATCATGCCTTGTGTATTCTATTGGACTGAGCCCAGGACAGATTTCACTATTAGCTTCTATGGTGTGGTGCTTCAGTGCTCTGGTGTAAGTGCCATCCGCTGGCACACTATATGGTAGAACAGATCTAAAGTATTCAATCAATTGCTTTGACATGAGATAAAGCTGGCATGGTAAAAACGCCCTACATGCATAACTTGCCAATCATTATTACCATTCATCAATCATCATATCTTCTTATACATTATAAATAAATATGGTTGCAAATGATTCGTTTATCACCCTTGGCATTAAACTTGGACAATTTTGTTTTAAAATTTGGAATTGAATAGGCTTCAGCAGCTAAGATCTCTGACAGAGCACACTCATAAATTGCATGCCAGTGTGGTCCAAAGGCCTGGTATGTGATTGTGTCAGGACTTCACTTAGTTCAACTATCAGTTGGAGATTTAAGCCTAGATATTCTATGCATCTGTTATGCCTGCTGAACTCCCATCACTCCAATAGCATTCCCCGGACCCTGGCTGATCTTTCAGCTTAAGGATTGTTTAAATAATAATGGCAGTTTCCCGGGCCTTCACCGGAGAATGCACCTGTGGTGGGGGGGGGGGAGGGTCTATAAAATGAGGGGGCAGAGATTGGCTGCGGCAGGCCTCTGAGGTCTGCCAGAGCTCAAGGTGGCCTCCTGGGCAGTGTAGAAGTAATAAAACGTTTTGTGAAATTTCTTCCATTAAACATTGCGAGGGCACAAATGATGGAAATAATCTCATATGACATATTTCTCTAATTTGCATCGCATTCGAATACACCCGCCCATATTTGGACGGATATATTCTATTTCTCTGTCACTTTTGACAGGAAATCCCAGAGGTGGTGAAGGAAAGTGCAAAGTTGGTAAAGTGACTTGGGAATTTTTTTTATTGTAGTCCGGTGGTGTTATGCTGCCTTCCTCACATAATTCCAAAGGAACATCTAGGCCTTTAGATTTAATTTGCTGGAAAATGTGTATTTTTAAAATGTTTTTATTATGCTATAAAATTATTTCTGGCATAAGTGCTCAGCATAGTGAAGAAAGGAATATAAGAACTGAAAAAAATTTTCAAAAATTATTTTGAGCCATTTCATTGTTCACCATTTTTTAAATTGGTAACTTTTGCTGTTGGGTCATTCTGGATATGATTGTTTCCTTATGACCTCAACAGTTTTTAACTGGAAGTTTATCTACCTGTGTTTCTCACATGACCTTCTTCACATATAGTAAAATCTCCAGTTCATTCCACACTCACAATGTTCTGCCACATCCCCATCCATTTTTAATTACTCCCCATCTGTGGGAATTGGTAGCCACTGGGTGGGGGAAGCTGGTATGTGGTAGCATAGGGTGGGGGTCGGGGGAAGATGGAGAATAAATTCCCCTCCATTAGTCTCATGTATCCACTCAACTCCAGTCTCACCTTGTGACCCAAGACTGGCAGGCCCGAGATCTCCGCACCCGGTCACATTTTCTCCTCCAACCTCTTTCATCTGCCGTTATCTTCCCCCGCCAGTGTCAGCTGCTGACCGGTGGATAGGCAGCTTCAAGGCAGGAGGTGGTGGCCACGGTGGCAATCGATTGGGAGATGGTGGGGTAACAGTCAGGAGGGAAGGGAATTAGTAAGCGGAGTGGGTGATGGTGGGGTAACAGTAATGTGAATGGAGTGCAGGTGGCAAATGTGGGGGAGGGTCGCAAAGGATCTGGGAGTTGCTGCTGGGAGGTCCAAGGGTGGAATGGATTACATAGCCAACTCAGCCAATCAGAGGTAATAATCAGAGTATAATCAATTCAATAATACCACAGCAGTCACTTAAGAGACCCAGCGTAAGAAAGATTAAAATTCAAGCATGACAGGAAAATATTTCAGAAAATAAGTATTTTTGGAAGTGCACATAAAGTTTAAATAGAACAAACCAGTGAGTAAGAAATCTAAGCATAAATAGGATTAGAACATAAGAACATAAGAAATAGGAGCAGGAGTAGGCCATATGGCCCCTCAAGCCTGTTCCGCCATTCAATCAGATCACGGCTGATCTTCGACCTCAACTCCACTTTCCCGCCCGATCACCATATCCCTTGATACCCCTAGAGTCCAAAAATCTATCCATCTCAGCCTTGAATATAGTCAATTACTCAGCATCCACAGCCCTCTGGGGTAGAGAATTCCAAAGATTCACAACCCTCTGTGTGAAGAAATTCCTCCTCATCTCAGTCTTGAATGGCCGACCCCGTTTCCGGCAATTATGCCCCCTAGTTCTAGACTCTCTAGTCAGGGGAAACAATCTCTCAGCATCTACCCTGTCAAATCCCCTCAGAATCTTACATGTTTTAATGAGATCTCCTCTCATTCTTCTAAACCCCAGAGAGTATAGGCCCATTCTACTCAACCTCTCTTCATAGGACAACCCTCTCATCCCAGGAATGAATCTAATGAACCTTCGTTGCACCGCCTCTAAGGCAAGTATATCCTTCCTTAGATAAGGAGACCAAAACTGTATGCAGTACTCCAGGTGATGTCTCACTAAAGCCCTGTACAACTGTAGTAAGACTTCCTTACTCTTGTACTCCAACCCACTTGCAATAAAGGCTAACATACCATTTGCCTTCTTAATTGCTTGCTGTACCTGCATACTAACCTTTTATGTTGCTTGTACAAGGACACCCAAGTGTCTCTGAACATCATTTAATAGTTTCTCACCATTTAAAAACTATTTTGTTTTTCTATTCTTCCTACTAAAGTGAATAACCTCACATTTCCCCACATTATAATCCATCTGCCACCTTCTTGCCCACTCACTTAACCTGTTTATATCCCTTTGCAGACTCTTTGTGTGGTCCTCACAGCTTACTTTCCCACCTAGCTTTGTATCGTCAGCAAACTTGGATACATTACACTCAGTCCCTTCATCTAAATCATTAACGTAGATTGTAAACAGCTGAGGTCCAAGCACCGATCCTTGCGGCACCCCATTAGTTACAGCCTGCCAACCTGAGAATGACCCGTTTATCCCTACTCTGTTTTCTGTCCTTTAATCAATCCTCTATCCATGCTAATATATTACCCCCAACCCCATGAGCCCTTACCTTGTGTAACAATCTTTTATGTGGCATCTTACCGAATGCCTTTTGAAAATCCAAATATACTACATCCACTGGTTCTTCTTTATCTATCCTGATAATGTTACATTCTCAAAAAACTCTAATAAATTTGTCAAACATGATTTCCCTTTCATAAAGCCATATTGACTCTGCCTAATCATATTATGATTTTCTAAGTGCCCTGTTACCACATCCTTAATAATGGATTCCAGCATTTTCCCGATGACCGATGTCAGACTAACTGACCTGTAGTTCCCTGTTTTCTCTCTCCCTCCCTTCTTGAATAGTGGGGTAACATTTGCTACCTTCTAATCCACGGGGACTGTTCCAAAATCTAGAGAATGTTGAAGATCATAACCAATGCATCCACTTTCTCTGCAGCCACCTCTTTTAGAACCCTTGGATGTAGGCCATCAGGTCCAGGGGATTTGTTGGCTTTTAGTCCCCTTAGTTTGTCCAGTACTTTTTCTCTAGTGATAGTAATTGTTTTATGTTCCTCACTCTCATTTACCCCTTGCTTCCCCACTATTTTTGGTATGCCTTTTGTGTCTTCTACTGTGAAGACAGATACAAAATATTTGTTTAACGCATCTGTTATTTCCTGATTCCCCATTATAATTTCTCTTGTCTCAACCTCTAAGGGACCAACGTTTACTTTTTACATACTTGTAGAAGCTCTTACAATCCATTTTTCTTTTTCTTACTAGTTTACTTTCATATTCTATTTTCTCCCTTTTTGTCAATTTTTTGGTCGTCCTTTGCAGGTTTCTAAAACTCTCCCAATCCCTAGAGTTATTACTCTTGGCAACATTATAGGCCTCTTCTTTCAATCTAATACTCTCTTTAACTTCTTTAGTTAGCCACGGGTGGATCAATCTTCCCGTCAAATTTTTATTTCTCAATGGAATGTATATTTGTTGAGAATATTTAAATATTTCTTTAAATGTTTACCATTGCTTTTCAACTGTCAAATCCTTTAATTTAATTTTCCAATCTACCTTTGACAACTCACCCCTCATACCTATGTAATTGGCTTTATTTAAGTTTAAGACTCTAGTTTCTGACTTAAGTATGTTACTTTCAAACTCAATGTGAAATTCTATCATATTATGATCGCTCTTCCCCAGAGGTACTTTTACTGTGAGATTACTAATTAACCCTATCTCATTACACAATACAAGATCTAAAATAGCCTGTTCCCTGGTTGTTTCCATAATGTATTGCTCTAGGAAACTGTCTCGAATACATTCTATGAACTCGTCTTCCAAACTACCTTTGCCAATTTGATTTGTCCAGTCCATATGCAGATTAAAGTCCCCCATGATTACTGCATTACCTTTGTTACATACTCCTATTATTTCATGATTAATACTCTGTCCAACAGTATAGCTACTATTAGGGGGCCTATAATCTACTCCTTTCGGTGTTTTCTGCCCCTTGTGATTTCTTATTTCCACCCATACTGATTCTACTTCCTGATCCCCCGAGCCAAGATCCTTTCTCACTACTGTTCTTATGTCATCCTTTATTATTCGGGCTACACCACCTCATTTTCCATTCTGCCTGTCTTTTCTAAATGTCATGTACCCTGGAATATTTAGATACCCAACCTTGGTCATTTTGCATCCACGTCTCTGTAATGGCTATTAAGTCAAACCAATTTATCTCTGTGTAATTAATTCATCTATCTTGTTATGAATGCTCCATGCATATCTGCTTATCTTTACCCAAGTCACTACATTGTTCTATTGTCTTAACTTTTCTCATTCGATTTCTAAATTTCCTTTCACCTGACCCTTCCCCCCCCCCCTCACCTTTTTAGTTTAAAGCCCAATCTGCAGCCCAATTATTCAATTCACCAGAACCCTGGTCCCAGCCCAGTTTAAGTGGACCCCATCCCATTGGAACTGCTCTATCCCCAGTACTGGTGCCAGTGCCCCATGAATCAAAACCCCTGTCTCCCACACCACTCCTTGAGCCACGCATTTACCTCTCTGATCTGTTTGTCCCTATGCCAATTTGCATGTGGCTCGGGTAGTAATCCAGAGATTATTACCTTTGAGATTCTGCTTATTAATTTAGACCCTAGCTCCTCAAACTGTCTTAGCAGAACCTCATTCCTAGTTCTACCTATGTCGTTGGTCCCTACGTGGACCACAACAACTGGATCCTCCAAGTACTTTTCCAGCCGTGAGGAGATATCCTTAATCCTGCCGTCGGGCAGGCAACACAGCCTTCGGGACTCTCGGTCGCGGCTGCAGAGAACAGTATCTAAACCCCAGACTAACTATCCCCTACCACTAGCACATTCCTTTTCACTCCCCCCACTTGAATGGCCTCCTGTACCACGGTGCCATGGTCAGTTTGCCCATCTTCCCTGCAGTCCTTGCTCTGATCCATTCAGGTAGCAAGTACCTCAAACCTGTTCAACAAGGTCAAGGGCCGAGGCTCCTCCATCACTACACCCTGCGTCTCCATACCTGCCTGACTTGCAGTCACACCCTCCTGTCCCTGACCATTGAATGAATCTAAACCACTACCTAATCTAAGGGGTGTGACTGCCTCCTGGATCAAAGTGTCCAGGTAACTCTCCCCCTCCCAGATGCCTCACAATGTCTGCAGCTCGGACTCCAGCTCAACAACTCTGAGCCGAAGTTCCTCGAGTTGCAGACACTTACTGCAGATGTGGTTGCCTGGGATCACGCTGTTCTCCACAAACTCCCACAAGCTGCAGTTATGACACATTCCTTGTCCACCAAGAATTTATTTATTTACTTTATTTGAGTTTTTAAATCAGTCACTATTCTTAGTTTTATTGACTAATTAATTTATCAAGTTTAAAGTATTGTTTTAAGCACTTAGTTAAATCCCTGCTCTAAGCTGGAGAGAAAGAAAAGTGATGCTCACCAACCAATCGCCTACCTGCTGATGTGTGATGTCACTTTATCAATTCCTGCCTGTGATGAGTTGACTTGCTGTGTGCTGACTCACCTCTGACCCGTGCCTCCGACCCGTGCCTCCGACCCGTGCCTCCGACCCGTGCCTCCGACCCGGACCTCCGACCCGGACCTCTGACCCGCGCCTCCGACCCGTGCCTCCGACCCGCACCTCCGACCCGCACCTCTGACCCGCGCCTCCGACCCGGACCTCTGACCCGCGCCTCCGACCCACACCTCCGACCCGGACCTCCGACCCGGACCTCTGACCCGCACCTCTGACCCGCGCCTCCGACCCGCGCCTCCGACCCGCGCCTCCGACCCACGCCTCCGACCCGCACCTCTGACCCGGACCTCCGACCCGCACCTCCGACCCGGACCTCCGACCCGCGCCTCCGACCCGCGCCTCCGACCCGCACCTCCGACCCACGCCTCCGACCCGCGCCTCCGACCCGCACCTCCGACCCGCGCCTCCGACCCGCGCCTCCGACCCGCGCCTCCGACCCGCGCCTCTGACCCGCGCCTCTGACCCGCGCCTCCGACCCGCACCTCCGACCCACGCCTCCGACCCGCGCCTCCGACCCGCACCTCTGACCCGGACCTCCGACCCGCGCCTCTGACCCGCGCCTCCGACCCGTGCCTCCGACCCGTGCCTCCGACCCGCACCTCTGACCCGCGCCTCCGACCCGCACCTCTGACCCACGCCTCCGACCCGTGCCTCCGACCCGCACCTCTGACCCGTGCCTCCGACCCGCACCTCTGACCCATGCCTCCGACCCGTGCCTCCGACCCGTGCCTCCGACCCGCGCCTCCGACCCGTGCCTCCGACCCGCACCTCTGACCCGTGCCTCCGACCCACACCTCTGACCCGTGCCTCCGACCCACACCTCCGACCCGTGCCTCCGACCCGCACCTCTGACCCGTGCCTCCGACCCACACCTCTGACCCGTGCCTCCGACCCACGCCTCTGACCCGCGCCTCCGACCCGTGCCTCCGACCCACACCTCCGACCCACACCTCTGACCCGTGCCTCCGACCCACACCTCTGACCCGTGCCTCCGACCCACACCTCTGACCCGTGCCTCCGACCCACACCTCCGACCCGTGCCTCCGACCCACACCTCTGACCCGTGCCTCCGACCCACGCCTCCGACCCGCGCCTCCGACCCGTGCCTCCGACCCACACCTCCGACCCACGCCTCCGACCCGCGCCTCCGACCCACACCTCCGACCCACGCCTCCGACCCGCGCCTCCGACCCGCGCCTCCGACCCGCACCTCCGACCCGCGCCTCCGACCCGCGCCTCCGACCCACACCTCCGACCCACGCCTCCGACCCACACCTCCGACCCACACCTCCGACCCACACCTCCGACCCACACCTCCGACCCACACCTCCGACCCGCGCCTCCGACCCGCACCTCCGACCCACGCCTCCGACCCGTGCCTCCGACCCACGCCTCCGACCCACGCCTCCGACCCGTGCCTCCGACCCACACCTCCGACCCACGCCTCCGACCCACGCCTCCGACCCACGCCTCCGACCCGCGCCTCCGACCCGCGCCTCCGACCCACGCCTCCGACCCGTGCCTCCGACCCACACCTCCGACCCACGCCTCCGACCCGTGCCTCCGACCCACACCTCCGACCCACACCTCCGACCCACACCTCCGACCACTCCTCTTATTCCCCCCCTCCCGCTCTCTCGGGCCATGTACTGACTCGCCTCCGACCGCGCCCCTTATCCTCCCACTCTTTCGGGCTGCGTTGAGTTGCCTCGGCTTCAAAGACTGGATTTGCAGAGTCCTGGACCTCATGTTGCTCACAGTTTGAACCTTCCTCCTAGACTGTACAATAATCAAACTTATACTGCACACATTTGAGCCCACTTCACCAGGATCATCCTGGAGAAAAAAGATAACCCCCGACTTCCTTTCTCCACTATTGACTATCTCTTTAAAACTCTCTCCCCTGCCTTCTCCACCCTTACCTCCAACAAAGTGTGAGGAACTCCTGGACTTCTTTATTAGTAAGATTAAGGCCATCAGCTACCTTTGCTGCTTCCCCTCTCTTCCCTTTGCCCACCATACCAAACCTCCCCCCATCCCAGCCCTGACCCCGTGTCTTTCTGTAGTTTTACTCCTATCTTCCCTCATGCCTTCTCTGTGTTTGATTTGTCTGTGCGACTCACCTCCTGCTCCTTTGACCCTATTCTCATTAAACTGCTCACCTTCCAACTTTCCTTTCTGGCCTTCATGCCAGCTGACATTGTAAATGGCTCCCTCTCCTCAGGTACAGACTCTTTCAAAACATTTGTCATCACAATTTGCTCTGAAACCCACCCTCAATCCCTCTGTCTTTGAAAACTACTGCCTCATCTCTAATCTTTGTTTCTTGAACATGTTGTTGCCTCTCAAATCCATGACCATCTTTCCCGCAACTCCATGTTTGAATCTTTCCAATCAGGTTTTCACCGCTGCTGTAGCATGAAAGTGGCCCTAATCAAAGTCACAAATAACATCATCAGTGAGTGTGACCATGGGGCACCATCTCTCCTCGTCCTTCTTGGCCTGTGTGTAGTTTCTCACATGGTCTATTCCACCATTCTCCTCCAACGCCTCTCCTCCATCGTACAGCTCAATGGGACTCTCCTTACTTGGTTCCACTCTTACCTACGTGATCCTACCCAGTTCATCTTTGGCAATGTCTTCTCATCTTGCCCACACCATTACCTCTAGAGACCCCCCAAGCATCTACTTGGGTCCACTTCCTTCATCATCTACATTCTGCTCCTTACGACATCTCCGAAGACATGAAGTTGGGTTCCACATGTACGCTGACATCACTCAGCCCTCCTCCAATTCTCTTGACCCCTCAACTGCCTCTGTGCTGTCAGACTGCATGTTTAACATATAGGGCACGATTTTAATAAGGCGGTGTGATGGCCAATGGGCACGCAGGAAATGTGCATTATAAAAACTTACCGTTTCCCACGTGATCGCGACTTAATTGGTGGCCATTAATCTTGTTTTTAGGTTTGCCGCCCGAAAGCAGCGCAGCGGGCGGACTGCGCACCCGTGAGACAGGCGGTCAGCTGCAGTGTCTACATTTAAAGGGCCATTGCTCCAATGGATTTTGCTGGAGCAAAGAGCAAGAAGACCCAATGGAGCAGCACAGGGGCAAGGCTGCTCCAAGATTCAGGGACTCCTCACTTGAGGTGCTGCTGGCCGGGGTGAGGAGGAGGAGGGAACTATTGTACCCGGCCGACAGGAGGAAGTGCCCTGCCTCTGCCACCAAGAAGGCCTGGCTCGAGGTGGCAGAGGAGGTGACCAGCAGGAGCAACATCTGCTGCACCTGGGTCCAGTGCAGGAAGCATTTCAATGACCTAACTCGGTCAGCAAAAGTGAGTACACTTACTCATTCTCCTGCATTCCGTGTTGCACATCAACCCTACCCCCCACCGCCACCTCACATCACTCGGCACTGCCAAGACTACTCCATCACATCACTCCTTACACACACTTAAGGCTCATCCTCAATTTACCTTCATTTCCCGAGCACTTCCTCACCTCCCCATTTGTGATCCCACCACTACCACTCACCCCAATCCTGATCCAATGTGATGTCTCTGTCTCATACTCACCCTCTGATGCACCTCTTTCACTGTCAACTTCACCCAAAGCAATGAATTCATTGGCTGACCACTGCACCCTCACTCACTCACACATCTGACTTTCTCCCCTTCTAGTAGAAGAGAGCCTAAAATGCACACGAGAGGGCAAGGACCGGAGGGGGCTGCAACAAACAGTGATCCTCACAGAGGCGGAGCAGGAGGCCCTGGAGATCAGCGGCACCCTCGAGTGCCTGTCCATCGGGCACGCCGAGACTGGCACCCCACAAACATCTGGTAACGCAACTTTAACATTCATCACACACAACATGAATTGATGTTAACAATGATTGGCATGTTGAGCACCTCAGTATGCTCATCGCAACATGACATATCTGTGATGATGCTTAATATTGCCTTTTGTTCTCTTACAGGCCCTTCAGCGACCGCAATGGCGGGAGAGGACGATTTCTCAGAGGAGCTCCCAGCCTCTGATGGTGCACCGTCACATCTTAGCGAGCCATCCACCAGCGCAGATACTCAAACCTCGGTGGGTCCTAGTAGTCAGTTAGTTTGGTTGGCACCTGGTGAGTCACCACACACAAGTTAGCACGAGCAGACACTGGTGGCAGGGGCAGCTGTGGAGAGTCCGTGTCGGTGGGAGCACTCCTCTCCAGGCTTTGCTCAGCTGGACGCAGACGCTGAACCCCGGGGATCGTCCTTTTAAAGGAGAATGATTGAGGGACAACAGCACACTTGCGAGGTACTGGAACAGGTGCCACACACACTCTCCACAATAGCCCAGAGGATCGAGAAGTCCACCTCCTGCATTCATGGAATGGTGGCACAGGTACGTGAGGGAATCTCTCAGATAGTGTCACAGGGACATGAGGAACTATATGAGATAGTGTCGCACATAACTGCTAAAATGTCTGAGATGGTGTCGCACATTACTGCGGAAATAACTGAGATAGTGTTGTAGGTAAGTGCGGGAATGTCTGCGATGGAGAGAAGGCTAGCCTCTATTGAGCTTCAAGTACAGCTCACAAATGAGTCCATTCAGGCCCTGACAATGGCCGTTCGGACTCAGGATGAACAACATTCTGCTGCCAGAAACTTTACAACTGCCAAGGCATCATACATGTCCTCCAAACTGTTATCCAGCAGGGTGGTAGGAATGATGTGGGCCTGGTCCAGGAGAGGGATGATGGCGAAAAGGGACATGGAAGTGGGGACGCCACTCAAAGCGCTCCCACGTCTCACCCGTTGCCCCCCTCTCAACCAGTACCCACAATGCTGCCTCCTCTCCAGGTGGCCGAGTCTGCCCCTGCACAGGTGCAGGTGGAGCAGTCTTTGGCGGGGCCTTCACGGGCTCCGAAACTCAGAGGGCATAGGCCAAAAGCATCTAAGCAGTCGGGGCATGAACATGAGCAACCTGCCACTACCTCTGCTGCAGCTACGGGGGATGCACCAGGTAGAAGTAGTAGGAAGAGAAAGGCTAAGTTTTTGTGATCACGAAGGTTATGCACAAGGGTGTCTGACAGACTGTCACTTTTTTCATTTATATTTGTTTTTTTGTTAAAGTCACATTAAATATTATCATTCTCACCACTACTGCCACGTCTTGCCCATTCTTGACTGCCTCTTGTGATAGCGCCCTTTCATGTGCTTCATCACGAAAGGTGAGACTTGATGCCACCCAGTGGGTGAATTTACAATGGGTGTATGTGTAGTTGCAGGACGGTTTTTGTGCAGGCGGTGGCGTTGGGGGGGGAGGGGGCAGGGGGGCTGGCAGCTGGCATTGGCGCTGCTCTTTCCGGGATGTTGGATTCTCTCAGAATGAATGGATCAGGGCAGCTGCCAGGGAATCTCGCACATACATGAAGAAATCTTTTGCGGTGGTCACAAACGAGCTGAGCGTTGATGGAGTGATAACCCTTTCTGTTGATGAACAGTCCTGGCTCGTGTGGAGGTACTCGGATTGCTATATACGTGCAATCGATTGCACCCTGTACGCGTGCAGCCAGCCACAGAGTGGAATCCTACTGCCCTCTCCGTCTGGCTGAGGTCGACCATGGGGAAGTTGCGAGGCCCTGCGAAATAAACTGTCGGTAACCTGCCTTATGCACTTGTGGGCATACGACTGGGAGACCCTGGAGGTGATGAAGTTGAGGGCAGTAGTCACTTTAACATGAGATGCTTCCAGGGCCAGTCGGGAGCAGCTCGGCATGAAGGTGGCTGCAGATGTCTGCGATCACCTGGCGACTCGCTCTCAGCCTCTGTATGCACTGCTCCTCAGAGAGGTCCAGGAAGCTGAGCCTCGGTTTGTGGACCCTCTGATGAGGGTAGTGCCTCCTGCGACATCGGTCCCTCTTTTGTTCCCCTCCGTGCTCTTGTGCAAGTGCCTGTGGCATGGCACTGTGTTGTGGAGCTACAAGTTGTGGAAGTGCACGCCATGCCTGGCGAGGATGGTGATGTTCCACAACCTCAGATGTACTGGTGAATGCAGCCATCGTGCCCCCCATTCTGATGGTGTCATTTTGAGGGGGTCCTAACAGTTGGTAAATATGTGTAAACAGAACAACTCCGAGTGGAAACCAAGAATTTTCAGTCTAAACAGCCAAAAGTTTGTTTGAGAGAACTGAGTGCCTTGCTGCAATAACTCACCTTTTATCCCCATCTGTCAAACAGGGATTTAAATGTCCTGCCGGCTGCAACCTGCCGACTTTCCCATGGTGTGCATCACACAGCACGGGAAATACATTAAGGTAGTGATGAAATCGCTTGCCTTCATAATTAATTGCATTTATGGATTTTTTAACTACTTTAAGTACTTGAATTGCTGCTTTAAATATGACTCTGGGCCGTGTGCGTTCTTCGGCGTGTTGGAGCCGGGATTCCTGCCCACTCCTCAAAAACACAATTTTATTTGCCCCCTGCCCCCAACACACCCGCCGATTTCTTTCAAAATCGTGCCCTTAGACTTCGATGTGCTGCAATTTCCTGCAGTTAAACATTGGAAACACCGAAACCATCGTCTTCGGCCCACAAACTCTGCACCCTTGGCACTGATTCAGTCACCCATCCTGTCCACTGTCTTAGGTTGAACCAGATTGTTTGGAACTTCGGCATCATACTCAACCCCAAGCTAAGCTACCGACCACATATCCTCTCCATTACAAAAACTGCTTACTTCCACCTCCTTAACATCGCCTGCCTCCGTCCCTGCTTCAGACCATCTGCTGCTGAAACTCTCATTCATGCTTTTGTCATCCCCAGACTTGACTATTGTAATGCTCTCCTGGCTGCCATCCCACCCTCCACCCTCCATAAACTTCAGCAAATCAAAAACTCTGCTGCCCCTATCCTATCCTACCCTGCATCAACTTCCACTAACCCATCCTTCCTTGCTGATCTGAATTGGCTCCTCGTCCCCCAATGCCTCAAATTTAAAAGTTTCATCCTCATGTTTAAATCCATTGATGGCCTCACCCCTCCCTAGTTCCATCTCCACTTCCAGCCCTATAACACCCCCAGAACTCTCTGTTCCTCTGACGTTGGCCTCTTGTGCCTTCCTCCTTCTCTTCATCTCACCATTGGCGGGTGTGCATTCAGCCACTGCGCTCTGGAATTCCCTCCCTGAACTCCTCTGCCACTCCACCTTTCAGACTCTCTTTAAAATCCATCTTTGACCAAACTTTAGGTCGCCTGTCCTATGTGAAGATATGATAATGTATTACACTCCTTAATGTCTTACATATATTTTTTTAGTTGCATTTGAAAGCAGCAGCACTTCTACAGCATTTAAACCTTTTACAAGATTCAGTTTTGGGGATTGGTTCTTTGATTTCTTTTACATGTTAATGGGACAGTTACAAAAGTAAACTTTGCAGATGTTGAAGAGTGTAGAGATCTCGAGCCCCCAAAAAGATGTTCAGTGCTAAAAAGAGTTACAAGCATTTGGAGCTGAGTTTCTCTGCCTCCACTGGGCACTATCACATGTCTCTGGTACATTAGAAGCCCGTGGTGTTCTGAGAGTCAACAAAACAGTGCTCATCAGACCACACAGATGGTGTACAGTATGAACTGCAGCAAGCTGACTCTCATTGATCCGTTAGCATGGAAGGTATGGACCAGCCTGGAATATTTAGTGACAGGACTGGTTAATATGAAGGCTGTGCTGTACATGATGGTGATATTGGATGCTCCCATTTTACATCTTGGTCTATGTTATGGCTCTTATGCACTGTTTTCCTGTTCAATGACTAATGACAGTTTCTGTGAGTGGGCCGTGTCTTTATGATTTGAAATCTGTGCCTTTTTGTTTCTCGCTCCTCTGTGGATCCAGAGATTAGTAATTATTCCAATTGCAGGATTGCTACTGGATTTAATATAGTCGAGCGCTACACTTCCAATTTGATAGATGGGAAAAATTAAACACAGATCAGAGATTGGATTGCAAAAATAATCAAATTTACTTACAAAATATAGGGAACTAAACTAATTACGAGAGCATGAGGCAGCTATGATTTATATCGTAGAGTTCATCAGCTTTCTCACTAGCCCTTCTCTAGCAGTTAGAATATTCTTTGTAATAAAGCAGGCAAAGCCCTGAGAAATAATTGTACATATTTTAAGATTTGGTTATTTAATGTTTAGATTAATACGCAATGTGAAGTTTTTATATAAGGGATCAAAGTGAAGCTTAAGCAGTTTATGAAAAGTAGCCCAGCCCCGAGATATGTCACTAACATGCAACATAGTTTGGAGTGTAATGTTCTTTATAATTAACATTATGGGGTAGAAAATTATCTTGGACGGTATCACATCTGCCCATTATACTCCCGCCTGTATTCAGTTCCATTCACTTCAATGGGCGTATAACAGGTGACTGATGGTGATACCCTCGGTTTAGTACCATCCGCCCAAGACGGATTTCTACCCCAGTAATTGCTTATGTTTACTTGTGTTCACTTTACTCTCTTTTGTTTTTGTTTTTGCCTGTGGGGCTGTCTTTGCAGACATTGACAGGTCGTTAGCTCCAACTCACATTTTAATTTTATAATTCAGAAATTATATTAAGCACACAGCTAATGTGATTCCTATATTTAAAAAGGGAGATAGAACCAGTTGAGGGAACTATAGACTAATTAGCTTGATGTCGGTGGTCGGAAAGATAATGGAATCTTTACTCAAAGATGTAATAGAAAAACATCTAGAAACCGAAAATATAATAAAGAATAGTCAGCACGGATTTCAAAGGCGAAAGGTTATGCTTCATCAATCTTATTGAATTATTTGTAGAAGTAACAGAAAGGGTAGACAAGGATAATGTAGTAGATAAAATATATTTAGATTTCCAAAAGACCTCCGATAAGGTACCGCATAGCAGACTCATGACTAAGGTCAGAGCTTGTGGAGTCAGGGGACAAGTAGCAGAATGGATAGCAAGCTGGATACAAAACAAAAAACAGAGAGTAGGGATTAAAGGTAGTTACTCAGACTGGTGGAAGGTGGGAAGTGGTGTTCCACAAGGATCGGTGCTGGGATCACTGTTGTTCACCATTTACACAAACAATTTGGACTCTGGAATTGGAAGTGCAATTTCCAAATTTGCGGTCCACACCTATTTGGGGTTCTAGTTAAAACTGAGGAGAACTGCAACAAAATTCAGGTAGACATTGGTAAACATGCAGAATGGACGGGTGATTGGCAAATGAATTTCAATATAGATAAGTGTGAGGTGGTAGATTTTGGTAGGAAGAATATGGAGGCCACATATGCCTTGGAAAATAAGAGTCTAAATGGGGTACAGGAGCAGAGGGATCGGGGTGGGGGGGTACAGATACAACAAACCATTAAAAGTAACGACGCAGGTTAATAGAGCCACAAAAAAAGCAAACAAAGCACTGGAGTTCATTCCTAGGGGGATAGAATTGAAAAGCAGAGACGTTATGTTAAACTTGTATAGAACCTTGGTTAGACCACACTTGGAGTACTGTGCACAGTTCAGTCTCCATATTATAAAAAGGATATAGAGGCACTGAAGAAAGTGCAAAAAAGATTTATTAGGATGATACCAGAACTGAAAGGTTATACCTGTCAGGAAAGATTGAACAGGCTGGGGCTTTTTTCTCTAGAAAAGAGAAGACTGAGAGGTTACCTGAAAGAGGTCTTTAAGATTATGAAAGGGTTTAAAAGAGTAGAAGTAGAAAAAATGTTTCTACTTGCGGGGGAGACCAGAACTATGGGCCATAAATATAAGATAGTCACTAATAAATCCAATAGGGAATTCAGGAGAAACTTCTTTACCCAGAAAGTGGTGAGAACGTGGAACTCGCTACCGTAAGGAGTAGTTGAGGCGACTAGCATAGATGAATTTAAGGGTAAGCTAGATAATTACACGAAGGAGAAAGGATAGAAGGATATGTTGATAGGGTTAGATGAAGATGGATGGGAGGAGGCTCGTGTGGAGCATAAACACTGACATGGACCTGTTGGGCTGAATGGCCTATTTCTGTGCTGTACATTCTACGTAATTCTATGTAAGTTATCTTACTTGCTGTTACAGGAAAATATCATGTCTTCCAAGATGCTCCAGATTAACCTAGGATGACAAAAGCCCTGATCCCTCTTCCTCCTTGAGGTAAAATCATTGACTTCAGCTTGGTGACTCCAACTGTGGGACTCTTGAGATCAGGAACTCACCATATGGCAAACCACACATCCAGATCCATATCCTATCAATTCCTGCCACAAGCTGCCAGACGTTCAAAGCATTGAGCCACCACACAACCCATGTTTGTTTCATTTCTTGAGGAAGACTTCAAAGGAGAGAAAACTCTGTGGAAATTCTTGCCTGGCCCAAGGCAATCAAGCAACCCTCCAGGATCTCCATCTAACATTATGTTCCCACTGCCTCTTCAATGTGAGTTTTAAAGAGGCAGACATCATATTCAGTGCTTCACAAAATAACATTAAAAATGGCCTGTTTTGGAGTTGGAGTTTGTTTGATTTTAGACTGCTGAACATCGATACACACATATCTACTCCGAAAAATGCCGTGAGAGGATATCTAATGGGCTTCCAAATATAACTGTGCCAAACAAGGGTATTGTACCAAGCCAAGGAAACTTGACACAATTAAAGTTGTAAACTCAAAACATGCAATTGTCAAGCAGTCAAATGATTTAAGAGCTGCACCTACTGGCCTTATTCAAGATTGGCCTCGGAAATAACCCTACATGGTGCGCGGAAAGCCAATTACCCCTGCGGAGTTTTTATGGAAATGGTCCATTCACAGTGTGAGATCTTATCTTATTGGTTGGGGTCCCAGAAAACTTGTAAACAAAACATGACAACAACAGATTGTTAGAAAGTCCCAAATAAATTCAACATTTCTCTGCTAATTGCTGGTTTATTGCCAAATCTCCTCACCTCCCAACACCTTTGTCTTCCACCTGCAAACATAGTCGTTCTTTCTAAAACCACACATATAATGAACTTAAATAACATTTCCATACATCTCAATTAAATTCGAATCTTTGACACGACTAATTACAGTTTCTCTTTCTTTCAAATCAAATCTTTCTGCTTGCAATTATACTGTGCTCATTCATATTCATCAGAAATGATGATTCAGTATCGTACAAACAGTTCAAAATGAAAAAAGACGCAGGAAACATTCCCATCTGGTCCTAACTTCATCCCAGCTAAGTGTGGTTGTAGAGTTCCCTGATCCTTGCAACGATGACTTATTGAGCACCTACTGGATGCAATTCCTCTATTAAATATTTATCCAACGAGTATTGAAATTTAAGAAATATTTGTCCTTTCATAATCGTCATATCTACAGAAGATTGCAAATATTAAAAACAATTAATTTTGCGTAGATAGTGCAAAGAATCTTTGAAAATTGGAAAGAACATTCAGAAATGAATGGACTGAGAGGGAAGTAGTCCAGAATTATAATCTTAATAGAGAAGATGAGAAAAGCATGCCTTTAATTTTGAGAATGCGAAAAACGTCAGCCATTCACTATAAGCAGGCAGCAGGGACATATGGTTTACTCATTACTGAAGCTCCGAAACAATGAGGTCATATGACTAACAAGCAACTGCTGGGGCTTAATGGCTGTGTGAGGCAGGGTTGGGCTCTGCATAGTTCCATCAAGGATTCTCACTTGCTGCAAGCTCCTGAGCGGTTAACAAATCGCTGGGTCAAACCGGAGGAAATTGCTTATCTCTTACATAATGTCGACAGTTTGAAGATTACGTAACGTAGGCAGTTTTAATTGGAAGAATTAACTCCATATTAAGTCCCAATTTAACTTGCATATCTTTATGTTTATTCCAATCAGTCATGGCCATACAAGGTGACTAAATCTAAAGTCTCTTGTATATGAGACATTGCAACACATCCACCCACTCAACATAAAGGCCTCATCAGATTGACTGAGGCTGCTCGGTCTTGCCCATTGTTTATTAATCGTTAATACCAGTGATTTACTACCAGTGCACAGGTAGCTTCCTTCCCTTCAATTTGGCTCTTTTTGAAATTAGTTACAACATTTTTTATTCCTGAATTTCTCAAGGGGGGAGAAAAGTATTAAAATTATCTGTGAATCACTTTGTGTAATAGAAACACAGTTCCAACTAATAGCATGAGAATGTATTCTTGCAAATATTGTGATCTGCTTGTCTTAATAAAGGGCTGTCATCCTAAGCACACAGTAACTGAGCAAAATGCAAGAGCAATTTGTAGAAAGTTGTATTTTCAGCATGTTCACCCATCCAATTCTTTCTTGTGGTTATTACAGAATACTCTCAAACAGCAGATGACGGGGAGAGTGAGCCACTTATGGTGTTATTTTACTGAGAGCTTTTCATTCCTGAGACCACCTAGTAGTCCTTTGGCTAATCAGTTGGAAAATCCCTTAAAAGATGCAGGTAGTTTGCACATGTGACACAACCAGGAACCTAACTGAGATTTGTAACACACGGTTATACAAGAAGCAACTTGTTATTTCATCGATATTTAAGATTTATTGCTTCGCAAAAAATTAAGTATCCAGATTGGACTGTGAAAAAAGCTATCATTAATCATCACTCACAGTCTCATCATTGGGACCGTTCTTTAAAAAACATGTGAACAGTAATGCTGATGTCCTCATTGGGAACTTCCTGGGAAGTGTTGCTGATCCAGCTGAATTAACAAACACTGATGAGCTTCATAACAATGTAATTTCTCCCACCAGTTCTCCCAGTGATGTCATCAGTTTATGTAAAAATATTCAAGAAATAAACGAACAGTATTAAAAGCAGAAAGGGTAATAATAATCCTTTATAACTCTTTCCTTTAAAATGGGGCCCTATGTTTAATACATTTTGGTGCATTTAAGAATATGTTTTATTTTAATATTTAAAATGAAGGGGTGGATATTATCCCCCCTGGGGGGGGGGGAGAGGGTCGGGGGGTTTTAATAATCGGGGAATGCGTCCCCAACCTGCCGCGTCCACGCCTGCCACCATTTTTACAGCGGCGGGATGCAAGCCGTGCGAGTGTCCAGTCTTGGAGAGGCAGGCACTTCATTATAATATTTAAATCAGGCGCCCACAGTGCAGTTGGGTTTCCCAGGTCTTGGGAAACTCGGCAGCGAAAGGAAGAAGGTAGTAGCTGGCTGCAGAAGGTGAGTGCTTTTTAGAGCATTCCTTGTGGGCCTGGAGTGCTCCCCCTGGCCCCTCAAGCAATCCTTCAACCTCTCTCCTGCCGATCACAGCCTCTTCCAACTGCTGCGATCGGCAACCCCCGATCTTTCCCTCCCTTCCGATTGCAGGTCTCTGACCCCCACCTCAGCACCAACCCCCGATCTTTCCCTCCCTTCCGATTGCAGGTCTCTGACCCCCACCTCAGCACCAACCCCCGATCTTTCCCTCCCTTCCGATTGCAGGTCTCTGACCCCCACCTCAGCACCAACCCCCGATCTTTCCCTCCCTTCCGATTGCAGGTCTCTGACCCCCACCTCAGCACCAAGCCCCGATCTTTCCCGATTGCCAGGGACTGTCCCCGAAGGTCCCTGGCTGCGGCCTCCTGCCGCAGGCTTTCCCGCCTGGCAGCCTGTCAATCTGGCCGGTTGCCGGGCGAGAAACGGAAGAAAAAAATGATAATGAGGTCCTGTCGTTAAATTCGGCAAGACCTCCGTGTCCCCGGGATTTCCAGGCTCCCCCCCCTCCCCGCTACTGCGCTCCCCCACTCCTTCCCCACCTTCCCGTAAATATCGGGGCCAAAGCATTTCTTGCTGATTTACATTAGACCATTGAATGTCAGAGCAATCCTACTGAAACACAATTATAATATATGCTACTTATTTAATATAATTATATTTATGTTATGTTATATTATATTATACCACAATATAATGGATAGCTGGCAGTGAGTTACAAAACTGATTCAATACTTACATATCTGATGAGACAAAGGTTAAGTAAGTTTTTGAACAGCAGGTTGAGAGGTTGATTTAATGCCTTAAACATCCTGGCAAATGCTTCCTTTTTGCATAAGTTGAGGTTTCTTCAGCAGATAATCATTTCTCCCAGTTCTCTTCTCGCTGGTCCAGCCCTGAGAAATTCTCTCCATCCATTCAGTCATTCACTTCATGATATTAAGAAACTGTGGGAAAGATTTCCTCCCGTCGGCACAGGTTCGATTTTCTACCCATTTGTACTCAGGTGGAAAGTCGAGCATTTTGTGACAAAATACAAATTTCTGTCTTATACGGACATCACATTCTCTTATGTACACCGCATTCCCTCATGGACATCACATTGCCCCATTGAAATGCATTGAATGGTGTGAAGTTGCTGTATTTGTGTAGTAGATACAAACTAAACTCGCCACAGAAAGTTAAGTCTTGTCACTTCAAGTCTAAGTACCCTTTTAACGATGTGATAAGTGTTATATACTGCCAATCAACCTCTCTGGCACTGAAAATTAACTATTACAAGTGCAGAGTCTCATTCCTCCAGGTATTAATGCCTTTGTTACCTCTAGACTTGACTGTTCCAGTGCTCTCCTGGCTAGCCTCCCATCTTCCACCCTCCATAAACCTTAAGCTCATCCAAAACTCTGCTGCCTGTATCCTAACTCGCACCAAGTCCCGTTCACCCATCACCTCTGTGCTCGCTGACCTACATTGGCTCCCGGTCCGGGAACACCTCAATTTTAAAATTCTCATCCTTGTTTTCAAATCCCTCCATGGCCTCGCCCCTCCTTATCTCTGTAACCTCCTCCAGCCCTGCAACCCTCCGCGATCCCTGCGCTCCTCCAATTTTTCCCTCTTGCGCATCCCCGCTTTTAAAAGTTCTGCCATTGGCGGCAGTGACTTCAGCTGCCTAGGCCCTAAGCTCTGGAATTCCCTCCCTACCCCTCTCCACCTCTCTACCTCTCTCTCCTTCTTTAAGACGCTTCTTAAAACCTACCTCTTTGACCAAGCTTTTAGTCAAGTGTCCTATTATCTCCTTATGTGGCTCAGTGTCAAATTTAGTTTGAAAATCGCTCCTGTGAAGCGCCTTGGGACGTTTTACAACTCTAAAGGTACAATATAAATGTAAGTTGTTGTTGTTGGAGATTTTTTAAATGTCAGGATTTAAAATTTTCACATTTTTTTTTACTTTTCCTTATCAGCTCGCCCTTCAAACAACTGTGTGGGCAAAAATCTTTTGAGCTGAAAGGTGCAGGAACAAGTCTAATTAATAGGGCATGTTGTGAGATGCCCCACTCCAGCAAATTTTGGGCCAATAGTTCAGTTCCAGCTACTCAGACAGATTTACATTTTGCAATTATTACTAAGTATAATGAGGAAGGTGCGATTTCTATTGAGATGAAACTCGTTTCCTGGACCATTAATGCCTGGTTTGCCATGAAGTATGTTTATAAGGGCAAATTTTTAAGAGTCTGCTTTTACATCAGACACAAGACAACTTTATAACCCATAGATCCTCTCAGGGTCTTTAGTTCTCTTGTCACCTAGATGTAGCACTCGTTTCTCATGTCACACCACCACACATTGTACTTGCAAGGATTTGCTGAGAAAAACTGCAAAGATTTTGTCTTTTCTTGTATTTAGACGGATAGATCGCTCTTACATTGTTTAAGGTTGTTTATTGCAGCATATTCTTATCTTGCAATGTCTTTTTGCTTCTGTACTTTTCAGCTGTAAATAAAGTCTGACCAAAAACTTTAGCCTTCATGCATTGGTTGGCGATGTGTTATTTTCTACCTTTCTACGGTGAATGTGATGGGCATCCCATGTATTCTCCAATAAATGATTTACCGGGATTCAGCGTTAATTGCTCAACTCACCGTGAGCAACATGAAACCAGAAGAAATAAAGATCTGATGTAGGCAGGTATCAATTATATCCCCCTTCGCCCACCCCTCGACACTTTGAAGTTGCAATGGGGACACAACAATCTCAAACAGGTATTTCTCATCATTAATATAAAGCCATCCACCATTCATAAGATTTAAAACACAGCAATAGTCTGCTGTCATTGAATTGCATCCCCGCTGCGTCAGCAGATTGTAAATTGAATAGCTCTCCGCCTTCCTGTGAACATCTGGTTGGACTGCGAGACTTTTCCTTATTTGCTGAACAATTATCTTGACGAATTTTTGAACAAATCAAGCAGCCAGTTTGCACAGAATCTACAGGAGGTCTACATTCTGCCCGTAGTAAACACATCACAGCGACTTAACAGACATTGGCCCCAACATTATTTGTCCAATCAGAGAATTGGGATGTGTCATTAAAACAGTAGAATTTTTGTTATGATTGACAGTGGGTCTGACTTCCTGTTTGTGATCCCACCCTCCCTGTTCACTAATGGACCCAGTACAAGATGGCAATGTTTAGCTGCAATCTACCAGGGTAACAGAATTACATAGAATTTACAGCACAGAAACAGGCCATTCAGCCCAACTGGTCCATGCCAATGTTTATGCTCCATACAAGCCTCCTCCCAACCCTCTTCATTTAACCCTATCAACATATCGTTCTATTCCTGTCCCCTCATGTGTTTATCTAGTTATCATGCTAGTCATCTAGTCATCTATGCTAGTCACCTCAACTACTCCTTGTGGTAGCGCGTTCCACATTCTAACCACTCTCTGGGTAAAGAAGTTTCTCCTTTTGGTCTCCCCCACAAGAGGAAACATCTTCTCTACGTCTACCCTATCAAACTCTTTCATAATCTTAAGGATCTCTGTCAGGTCACCCCTCAGCCTTCTCTTTTCTAGAGAAAAGAGCCCCAGCCTGTTCAATCTTTCCTGATAGGAATAACCTCTCAGTTCTGGTGTCATCCTTGTAAATCTTTTTTGTGCCTTCTCCAGTGCCTCTATCTCCTTTTTGTGATCTGGAGACCAGAAGTGTGCGCAGTACTCCAAGCATGTTGGAAGTGGTGACATTGGTGCATTCTGGGAGTTGTAGTCCATCAGTGCAACATTTACAGAGTGACTTTGGTGCATTCTGGGAGGTCTCTGCGACCTGGTTGAGCGTCTTTAATTAGTTAAGACCCAGGTACACAATGCAAACTTCGTAGAGCAGTCTTCAGCCTCAGGTCCCAGAGAGAGAAATAGACCTTTGTGAGGGCAACTTCTTGGAGGTCGTCTGAACATACAATGACCGACTATGGACGGGCTTAGTGTTTTTTTCGGAATGGTCTAATTTTTAAATGGATTTATGATGTTATTTTTCGCTGTAGAAAGTGGGCTTTGTAAGGAATCAAACTCAACCCATATGAAAAAAATGTTGTGAGGCATTTGATTGGTTGGTTATGTGGGGATTGTTGGCTCCTGATTGAGGGTAGCTTTTCCTACCTGTTTTGTGACAGTCGAATATTTGAACAAATCAACATGGTTAACTGAACAGCTAGTGATAATTCAGGCCAATTAGAATGATGCTATATCTACATTTAAATTACCATGGATGTGGCACCTGGGCTTGGCATATAGATTAAACACCCCAAGACTTTTAATTATATAAATAGACAGACATATTATGTAGTTTATACAGTGCAGTGATTACTTTCCCACTTCCTATTACAATTAGTTCAGTCAGGTGATGCAATGGAGATTTTCCATGTCTTTATCAGCTTTATTTTTATTAGATTTTGATTCTTTAGTGCTAATTTTCTCCCCTCTCTCCTAAAGCCATTGATTCCCGCTGGGGTACAGTTCCATGGCCATTGCTTATCCTCCAGTACCTTGCTCAAGTGACCATTCTTCATGTGCACTGCCTGGACTTTGGGTTTTGAAAGGCTATTAATCATGGTGACAATACAACCATGCCTGATTCCGTACTTACCTGATATTCACACACATACATGTTCAAACAGAGGTAACTGGGCAACGATCTGGAGGAAGAACCCTGGAGCATTGAAGTCAACTGTGGTGTTCCTATGTTTATCCTAACATTACCCAGAATTTACAGCACAGCTGGTCCATGCCGGTGTTTATGATCCCCATGAGCCTCCTCCCACCCGACTTCATCTAATCCAATCAGCATATCCTTCTATTCCTTTCTCCCTCCTATCTAGCTTCCCCTTAAATGTATCAACATTCACAGACCAGGTATCGGTGGGACCTCTTGGTCTGTATGACTCAGTTTTATTCTGACTTTACAAACTGAGGCATCAGTGGAGCTATGCCCTAACTGTTGTTAACACAAATCATTGCACAACCAGAAGAAAAGTGGAAAACAATGAACATTTGAGTGCATAAAGAATAAAAATGGAGATTTCACAGTTGAAGTGATGTTCATAAACCACTAAAAGAACATATTGCTCCATATTTGCTGAAGCTTTGCCCTTTTAACATCACACTTTAAAAAAAAATTATTTGCGATTTAAAGAGAAGTGTACAAAAAGCTCAGAAAAGGTTGTGATGCATCATTTTTATTGCTACCGTCAGAGACTTTAAAAGAAAAATAAAACCAATTTCTGAGGAATGAAGCAGCTAATTGGGCTCTCTGTGTACCTCCTATAAATGACTATGGAGTGCCACACAGTGGAGAGCCAGAGTACTGCAGCCAAATATTTCATTTAGGAGAGAGACTATTAATGCTGGAAATCTGAAATAAAAACAGGCAGTTCTGGATGTGCACGGCAGCTCTATCAGCACCTTTCACAAGAAAGGCAGATTAACATTCTGATGAAGGATCCCCACTTAAAACAATAACCAATCTTTTCTCTTTCAGATGCTGACAGGCCTGTCATATATTTACAGCATTTTGCTGTTTTTATTTCACTGTTTTGTTTGCAGTGAAACTTTCCAATTTCAAGGTCAGCAGAAAAAGTGAGGAAACTCCATTTCCTCGTTGTGTGGCAGTGATTCTGAACACAGCTTTTAGTTTACTGATAAATGATGGTTGCAGCTTATGTACTATTCATGGTGATCCTGAAATTTCTCTGAGGTATTAGGGAGCTGAAAAAAGGCCTGTGTAAAATGGAAGTGCTTCATACCACAGATCAGCCACATCCTACAAGTGAATTTCAATGAGATTATTGGATTAAAATCAACCACCCTCCCCATGATCCATACAATGCAATGTTCACATACTATGGATTACAATAACACTGCACATGTTTATTGTGAGTTCTACAGTAAAACTATTTAAGTTTATACTCTTAAAAAAAGAGGGGTTAGAGTTCTTTTCATTTCAACAAGGGTCAGCGATATCACTGCTGGAGAATAGAACGCTTTCATTTTCGGTGCCCAGTGTCAGCATTACACGCAGCCATGTCAGATATAACACAGGCACGACACACAACAAGCTCTATCTGTCCTGATCCAACTTTATGTATTTAGCTCAACTCACAGATCAACATGCCTGTACAGTACCAAAGTGACATTTCCACTTTCCAAAGTGGCCATCGAGGCCTCACTAAGTGAGATTGCCAATTTAGTACCAATTAATAGTGAATTATGGGCACGTTTGTCCTGTGGACCTGTGCCCATTGGAAACTGGAAGCTGGCTTTCCCTATTCACTTTGGACCTTTATAGAGAAAGGTGACTTTCATCCAATTAGCTGGATTTGAACTTTACCCTCAGAGGTGAATTGGCACTGCTGTAACTCGCTGTACCACCCAGCCCCTTGTGTATTGTTTCCATGCCTTCAGTTGTTTGCACAAGTATTCTTCATTTTCTTTTTGCAGGAATGCACCAGATTGATGCAATTGAGTTGCCATATTGAGGGTCAACATAAATTGCAGTACCTATTTGGTAAAAATATTTGGGCAACATATCTCACTTAAAAAAAGAGAACTTGGTTTGAAACCCCTTATTAAAAAATCCTACTTTGTGCAGCAACTTTCTACGTGCAATGGTATTTCCCCAATATGAGGAGATGCATTTGCTCCAAAATGTCTGTTTTTATAACCTGTGCACTGCTCACATGACATTAAGACATTGAAAATGAACCTTTAAGAATTGAGTGCAAATTAATAAATGTATGTTGAGATAAATAATCCATGAAATGGTCATTGTTGGACACAAATGCTTCACATGTCAAACCTTTAATGTCTGGCCATCAACATCCTATTCACATAGCACTAGACATATGGCACTAGACATAAAAAATGTTCTGATGAAGGATTAGATCTATAATGTTAACTCATCTTTTCTCTTTACAGATACTGGTTGATCTGCAGTGTATTTCCAGTATTTTTGCTTTTCTCGTCCACCTGGCCAGTCCCAGAAACTATTGGCTCTTATCCCTCAATTATCTAGCCAATTCTCCCTTCAATTTTTCTACACTGTTTGCCTCCCTGAGCATTCTGCTGCACACATTCTGTGCTCTCCACATGAAGTAGTTAAATTTAAACTGTCTGCGCATCTTCCATCTTCTAAACTTTAGCTCATGTCCAACAGTCCTAGAATTTTTGACAATCTCAACAATGAACAACAACTTGTTGAGATTGTCAGAAATTCTAGGACTGTTGGATATGAGCTAAAGTTTAGAAGATGGAAGGTGCGCGGGCAGTTTAAATTTAACTACTTCATGATGTAGGTTTTAAGGAGCAACTTAAAGGAGGAGAGAGAGGAAGAGAGGCAGAGAGGTTTAGGGAGGGAATTCCAGAGCCCGGGGCTTAGGCAGCTGAAGGCAAGATAAGGTAAACCTCTAACTGCCAATACTGCAGCCTAGCATTATACAGCTTAAATGTTCTCTCCAAACATAACGGAAGTTTAGTAGGACAGGATCTGTAATTGCATTGTTGGCTATTTTCTATAGTTCAAGTGAACGTAGTATGTTAACGTCTTTCCTTCCTTCTTTCTTTCCTCCCTTCTTCCTTCCCATTTTCCTTCCTTCCCCATGGGTTTCCCTGGTTGGATAGATGACCTACCCAAAACAACTGGAGTGTAACAACTGAAGAAGGATTGTAGATCTGGGTCTGTTAAATTTTCAGTGTGGAGACCAACAGCAATACTTGTGGTGGAGCTGTACTTTGGCTGCCTGGTATAGCCTTCAAATATGGAACATCTGGGCATCTGGCAGCAAGGTTAGTTGGTGTAAATTCTATTCCAATTTGTTTCCTTATGTGGAGAACTGTGAAAATCACTAACATCACAGAGTGAGTACAAAGAACACACAATAGGTGAGATTAGCAGACACCTCAAGTGAGTCATGTAGAATCTTCCTCCCTTTTCACTTCTTCACATGTAGCATTGTTTGCCACATATGCATTCCTTGTGAAGGATGAGAAAGGCAAGGTTTTGTATTTCTGATTTAAGCCCTTGCAAAGCAGAAACTGCACATTTAGGGAAATGCAGAATTTTAGCAGACATGGCGACCCCAGTGATTCTCTGCAATTGTCTGTACTATTTCAAACAGAGATGTAAATTGCATATTTGAAACTGTTTAAAATGCATTTTTAAATTACGGGAGACCCCTAACAATTACTAGAGAAGATGACATTGAATTGATCCAATATGGTTTCCGTCTTGCAAGATTTTATTACAAACTGATACCACTCCTTAAATAAACAGTGATTAGCACACAAAGAGCCAAACTGCTGGGCAGTGACTCTATCTGTTACTGCAGCATCTGTCTGCACATGAATAGAGCCCCAACTGACATTTATACATAAGTGACAACATCAATAATGTTTAATCTAATTCATTCTTGGAGGCAACTGACTCAGTGATTCACAGTAAAGCAATTAAAAGCTACACATTGGGCAATTGAAAAATATTGGAGTCTCATATAAGAAGAAATTCATTTTGGGCTTATGAAAAAACAAGATCGTGTCCAACAAACTTAGTGAAACTTTTTGGAGGTATAGCGAGTTGATATATGATGATAATTAGAGCAGCGTAGACTTAGAGAAAACCTGATAGAGGCTTATAAAATAATGAAAGGGCTGGATTGCATGCCTTGTGATAGATTATTTCAGTTTGACAGATTGGAGAGGACCAGGGGGCATGTGTTTAAACTATGCAGAAGCAGGAATAGGCTAGATGTTAGCCGGTTCTTCTTTTCCCAGAAAGTAGTGAGTCTCTGGAATGCATTGCCGGCTTGTGTGACCTGTGTTGACTCACACAAGTCTTCAAGAGGTAGATGGAACAGTTCTTGGCTGGGGCAGAGATCGCATCATATAGAAGGTAAGTGGATTAACAGATTACGCACAGTCAATGTGACTTCCTGGACTGGTTTAGATCGCCTGAGGGGGTTAAAGAGGAATTTTCCAGAATTATTTCCCCTTATTGGCCCTGGTTATCCTGGTTTTTAGTCTCTCCCAGGAGATTACATACCTGTGGCGGGTTAGTAAGGGTCTAGTCACGATGCTCCAGCTGTCCGGAGTGTGGGGCAGGCTTGATGGACCAGCTGGTCTTTTCCTGCCCGCCATTTCTGTATGTTCGTAAGGTGATTGATAGTCTTTATCTTGACTTTCAGAAAGAATTTGATAAGGTCCCTCACAAGAAATCAATGGTTAAAGTTGAAGTTATAAATTGAATAATGAATTAGTTATACTTGGGGTACTCAAACTGTGAAGACACCTTCCTTGGGGATATGGACCTGTCGCAGGCCTGTGTGTTCAAGCTTAAACTCATGACTTTCTGACTCAACAGCAAGAATGCTACCACTGAGCCAAGCTGATGAATCGGGTGGAGTTAGGGAGGTTGGCAGAGAAGGCATTGAAAAAACTCAAGTCTTGAGATGATGGAGCGTAGATGAAGATTTCAATAGCCCTCGGGGTGAAGTAGGTGGGAGTAAGTTGTTATAGTAATGGATTGGATTTGACTGCTCAATTACATTTATTTTTAGCTTTGCAGCTCTCTTCCTTCAGGAACTAGAATACAAGGCCCAGACTGCTTGTCATGGGCTACCAACAGAGTAATGCACTCGCAGTAGCCTGATCCCTTCACTTGAGCTGTAGGTTAAAATGGAGGGCTTAGCAAACATTCAGATGAGTTCCTCAGATTGTCTCATTCATTCTATATTATTGTTTGAAAAATTGAGTTAGAACAATGTTGTGCATTATTACCGAAATATGTATTTTTAAGAACCAAAAACTAATAACATTGAAAACAATGTGACCTTATGCACATTTGTGCTAATAATAACAAACGTAATTGTAAGATGAAAGGTATATTGTAAGTAAGGTGGATTAGGAGAAATATTTGTATGTAATGGAATGTTGAAAATCTCATCACATTGCATGGCGGTGGGTGTAAGTGTTAATTAGGTTTGGGATCTGCTTCTGGATTCAGAGTACACAAGTCCAGATAAATGACAAATCTCCATTAGGCATTGGTATGACTGTGAGATCTGTGTCCAATTACAAAAATATATCTGGGCAGTGAAAAAGGTTGTTTAAAAAAAGGGGGGCGACAACAATGATGTTTGGCTTTTGAGTCAGTGAGTTGTGGAGAAGCTGAAGGAGCTAAATCTGTTCTCTTGACCTCAAACCTAAGCTAGGCAGTTGAAGAATAAACCTGGGTTTTGACTCCTGATCATATCCAGTGACTTCTGCTGGGAAGGATGCAAGTGTGGACTTTGGGTGAAGGCAGGATTTGGCCTACGTTTGGACTACAGTCTGTTGACACTCACTATCTAGGCGCACACATGAAGAGTGGCCAGTTAGGGCAAGGTACTGAAGGGTGGTTGGTGCCCATGGAACCATTCCCCAGCACGAGTTCGTGAATTCAGGAGAGAAAGGAAACAGAAAAAGGGGGGGAAAAGATGGGTTGGGGAGTGGAATGATAACATGATCCATTTTCAATGTTTTTATTAAGTGGAGGAAATCAGCAGGGAATACAGAATTTAATCTATGTAATGACCACTTGTAATCATTTAGTTACAGAGGTAAAAAAGCTGTATACCATGGGAGACCAATGCTATTGTGTCTATATCATTTATTCACTGTTTAAAACTTGTTAAATATGCATTTAATGTAACAGTTTTTAAAGTATGCATTTGATATGTTACGTTTGTGTGGAACTGTGGGGATAATGCTTCCATGGAGGCAAACAATAGTGAATGTTTTAACTGTTGAGTAATTGGTGTTTGTCACTGAGATGGTATTTGGTAAGTGTAATACAATGGCTTCCCAGAATGCACTCTGTATCAATGCAGATGCAACTGGAACTGAATATCTTATTGAATATTATGACACATCCATGACTATCAATGGGAATATAGGAAAATATATCTGATACTGTTGGTGTACCAAACTCCAAGTACCAGGTCCTGATTGTAGCACCAGCGTTCTGGCCATTTTTATGAATCAGATTTTAAACCCAATACTCCCAAGAAAGAACTGTACTGTTTGGCAAGCTTGTGGGAGTGGCTTAGAGAACAGGATTGACTGGCAGGAGTTTCGAGCCAGGCTAAACTGACTAAGGTGCATTCATATGCAAACGGACATCTCACACTGACAGCCTGGGTGGAAGGGAACCCTGGCCGATTGACGTCATCACCATTTAACATGATTACTGGAAACAATAGCCCGAGAGGTAGCTCAGAGACACTCATTCTCCTGGTGGAAGGCAGGAGATGGCCGGGCCATTGTCTTCCAGGAGAGAAGCCAGTTAAGCAAGATCAGTTTGAGATCAAAACCCATTACCTGCTAATGGGGTCCATCAACTCAGGAAACGACTGACACCCCGTAATCAGCACCCATTGTCTCTCCAAGTACAAGGCCTGGGAGTGGGATAATGAAATAGCATTTTTCACAAAGATTTCAAAGGTTATGAGTCACTCCGGGCCATGGGGTGGGGGGGGGGGTCCAGACAGGTCACCTGAGTCAATACATTGATCAATGTTGGATCTGCTGGGCTCTGCTCTCTGCTTTTTTTCTCTGCTCCTCGGCATCAATATACAGCGAGTCTCCTGAGTGGGGCTCGGCTCGATTCAACGGAACACCGCCAGAAGCTGAGCGCTGCTCTTCATCCCTCATCAACGGACCTCGACTCAAACTGGAACTGCGTCGGCAGTACGGAACCAGGAGCGAGAGGTGCAGGAAGAAGCTGCAAGCAAGACAACGGGCAATCGGGGTGAGCATATTTCCTACGCCTACACATCCACAAGACCACTTAGCTGTTTGAGGGGGTGATTGTAAGTCCCAACCAAACCTTGGAGGGTTTTAGTGCTGGGGGGGTCCTGTGTTAGTTTATTTCATGGGGGGGCTTTCTCTTATTAGGCACGGTAATTTAGCACGGTAGGGTTGTACGGTTTGTACTGTTTACAAGTGTCATTGTTAATCTTGTTAAACATAATACAGTTGAGCCTGAAAACGTGTGTCCGAGTCTGATCTGTCCTTATAATCCCTATCGTTCCAGAACTTCTGGTAAGAGGTGTGTTTTCGGTACGCCCGAGAAAACCACTTACAGATTGAACAATATTTTCTTGGTCATGCCAGTCACACAATTGACATTGCTGCTTCCTCTGAAATTTGTTGGAACACTACTGGTAAATTGACTGTACATGCTGAATCTTGGAACACTACTCGTGAATTGACTGTACATGCTGAATTGTACATTCTATACATGCCTGTCCGGGTTTCAGGGGAACTTGGAGTGCTTAGAGTGTGCAGCCAGAATAACCCAACAACCCACACATTATACCTATGCACTGGTACCTCAGACTTACATCAGTAGGTATGTATAAATGGTGACTTTGTGTGTTTGATTTTGGGGCATTGTGTCTTTGTGTTGCACTAGACCTGACACAAAATCAATCCACCCACCAGATCACCACCCTGGAAGGGTCATGCCTTTGGGGTGCTCTGGATTTTGCCGCACACTTTGGGATTTTATGTTGTACTTGCACCACTGGAAGCGTAAGTCCACCAGTTTATATTCTAGTATAACAAAGCCATAACCTTTTCAATGTGAGAACAAAGTACTGAAATGGGCTACCTTGATGATGGGGTCACTTTAAAATAAAGTGCGATTTTTTTTTTTATAAAGCTAAACCAAAGTAATAAAGTAAGAGGACGTGTTCTAAAACTAGCATTGATGGGAACACCTTTGTGCACTCAGTCCTTAAATTTGTGATTGACCCATCTCATGGAATAATTGCTTTCAAGACTAATTTGCGAAACATGGTAGAAACAGAACAGATGTTTTTCAGATGCCCATAAAATTATATAAACAATAGATCAAGGCTCAAGTTGTGTTATCCTTATAGAAAAAGGGCCTGTAAGAGAAGGAAATGTAGTGACTTCCTTATGTCTCCCTCAAGTTATGTTACATCGAACCTCATAGAGAAAAACTGCTGCACAATTCAGAGAAAATTGCTTTTCATGAGAGCAAATGCACCCAGTGTGTGTTCCTAATGCATCTCATCAACAATATAGTGTATCAGGTGGAGTCAAGGTTGAGGTAGATCTAGTTGCTGGTTGCCGCTCAGGAGTTATGATAAATTTCCTAATCTTATACTTGATGTGCTTTTCTACTTAGTTAAGCTTGAACAAAACTAATTCAGATGGCACTGGTTTTGAAATGAATCCTGGCTCCTGATCAATGTCCAGCCAGGAATGAAAACAGTGTATCTCTCTCTCTCCTGTATTATGGATCACTGCTATCAACAGTCACAAAATGTTGGTCTTCTCAGGACTGCACTGATTGAATGTAACTAGCAAGAACTAATTAAAGGGAATCATAGAAAGGTTACAGCACAAAAGGAGGCCATTCGGCCCATTGAGTCCATGCCGGCTCTATGCAACAGCAATCCAGCTAGTCCCACTCTCCCGCCCTATCCCTGTAGCCCTGCAAATGTTTTCCTTTTAAGTATTTATCCAGTTCCCTTTTGAAAGCCACGATTGAATCTGCCTCCACCACCCCCCTGCCAGTGATTTCTAGACCCTAGCCAATTGCTGCGTAAAAAAGTATTTCCTCATGTCACCTTTGGTTGTTTTGCCAACCACCTTAAATCTATGTCCTCTGATTCTTGACCCTTCCTCCAATGGGAACAGTTTCTCTCTATCTACTCTGTCTAGACCCTTCATGATTTTAAATACCTCCATCAAATCTCCTCTCAACCATCTCGGTTCCAAGGAGAACAACCCCAGCTTCTCCAGTCTGTCCATGTAATTAAAGTACCTCATCCCTGGAAACATTCTTGTAAATATTTGCTGCACCCTCTCTAAGGCTTTCACATCTTTCCTAAAGTGCAGGGCCCAGAACTGGACACAATACTCCAGTTGTGGTCGAACCAGTGTTTTAAAAATGTTCATCATGACTTCCTTGCTTTTGTACTCTATGCCTCTATTTATAAAGCCCAGAATCCCGTATGCTTTTTTAACCACTTTCTCAACCTGCCCTGCCACCTTCAACAATTCATGCACATATTCCCCCAGGTCTCTCTGTTCCTGTACCTCTTTTAGAATTGTGCCCTCTAGTTTATATTGCCTCAACTCATTCTTCCTACCGAAATGTATCACTTCGCATTTTTCTGTATTAAATTTCATCTGCCACGTGTCCACCCATGCCACCAGCCTGTCTATATCTTCTTGAAGTCTATCTTTATCCTCCTCACTGTTCACTACACTTCCAAGTTTTGTGTCATCTGTAATTTGGAAATTGTGCCCTGTACACCCAAGTCCAAGTCATTAATATATATCAAGAAAAGCAGTGGTCCTAGTACCGATCCCTGGGGAACACCACTGTACACCTCCCTCCAGTCCGAAAAACAACCATTCACCACTACTCTCTGCTTCCTGTTACTTAGCCAATTCTATATCCATGCTGCTGCTGCTCCCTTTATTCCATGGGCTTCAATCTTGATGACAAGTCTATTATGCAGCACTTTATCAAACACCTTTTGAAAGTCCATACACACCACACCAACCGCATTGCCCTCATCTACTCTCTCTGTTACCTCATCAAAAAATTCTATCAAGTTAGTTAAACAAACATGATTTGCCTTTAACAAATCCATGCTGGCTTTCCCTAATCAATCCACACTTGTCCAAGTGACTGCTAATTCTGTCCCGCATTATCATTTCTAAAAGTTTCCCCACCACCAAGGTTAACCTGGCTGGACTATAGTTGCTGGGTTTATCCTTACACCATTTATTGAACAATGGTGTAACATTTGCAATTTTCCAGTTCTCTGGCACCATCACCATATCTAAGGATATTTGGAAGGTTATGGCCAGTACCTCTGCAATTTCCACCCTTACTTCCCTCAGCAACCTGGGATGCACCCCATCCGGACTGGGTAACTTATCTACTTTAAGTACAGCTAGCCTTTCTAGTACCTCCTCTTTATCAATTTTTAGCCCATCCAGTATCTCAACCACATCTTCCTTTACTGAGACTGTGGCAGCATCTTCTTCCTTGGTAAAGACAGATGCAAAGTATTTATTTAGTACCTCGGCCATGCCCTCTGCCTCCATGAGTAGATCTCCTTTATGGTCCCTAATCGGCCCCACCCCTCCTCTTACTACCTGTTTACTGTTTTCATGCCAATAGAAGACTTTTGGACTCCCTTTTATTTTAGCCACCAGTATATTCTCACACTCTCTCTTTGCCCCTCTTATTTCCTTTTTCACTTCCTCTCTGAACTTTCTATAGTCAGTCTAGTTCTCACTTGTGTTATCAACCTGACATCTGTTATACACCCCTTTTTTCTGCTTCATCTTACCCTCTATCTCTTTTGTCATCCAGGGAGCACTGTCTTTAGTTGCCCTACCTTTCCCCCTCATGGGAATGTACCTAGACTGTACCTGAACCATCTCCTCCTTAAAGGCCGCCCATTGTCCAATTACAGTTTTGCTTGCCAATCTTTAATTCCAATGACATCCAAGGACATCCTAATGAATTATCACATAATCCCAACTCTTATAAAGGGTATCTGAGAGTCCCTTTTGTCTTCCATGTTTCTCGTGTTTTATGCTTTCTGGGCAGACACAGCCTGGGAGTAAGAATTTTGTGTAGAATTGCCACAACCTGCCCTTCAACCATTCTGATGCTCGCACTCGTGTAGAAGAATGGGTGTTTACCACTAATCACACCCTTGCCTTTGCATCCCGTGACTGGGTCAGGCACCCAAGTAACTGATCTAACAGAGGATGGCCACAGAGCGTCCCCTTTTAGATAGTGGATTAAAACCCTCCTTTCCAGGTAATATTGGGGAGTGGTCCCCCTAATGATTTGTAGATCTCTGATATTTTAGTACTGCATGCAGCGACATTCTCCCAAAATGAGTGTTATTGAAGTCACCGGCTCTCCTCAGTAGCTCTTCAAACGTCTGTGCTTTTTATTTTTTGAGCTCTTAAATTGGGTAATTTTTTGAACCCAATTCCCAGAGGTCACTTTTCTGGGGTGACCAGTGATCCCCTGACCTTCACTCAGGGGTTTGCCTGGTTTCTGTCCATTGCTTCCTCCTGATGACATTGGTGAGATTGAGAGTTTGCCTCCCAACTGCAAGTCAGAACCTAGTTTCAAGATTAACTTTGATGTCCTTCCCACTAAGCTAAGACGAAGAAAACAAAGCATTTGTGGCACATGAGAATCTGCACAATCTTCATGGAAGTGAGTGTAGCAATAACGCAAATAGCTCTGGTAGTTTGGAAGCAAGATGTAAGTTACTCCTGAATTATCAGCGACCTTTGCTTGTGAAATAAGCATCACCATCAATATCAGTGAACAAACTGCAGAACATGACAATCATACAACAGATAAAGGAACATTAAATCAAATACCAAAAGGCACATATGGTTAATTGTGAAGAGGTCAGAGGACATCAAGAGACGATAGATGGGTTCTAGACTGGGCAGAAAGATGTCAGATTAAATTTAATGTTAAGAATTGTGAGGTGATACATTTTGGGAGGCAGCATAAGGAGAAGATATATACACTGAATGGTAAATTTGAAAAGTAGAGCAGCAGAACAATTTAGGGGTTCCGATATACAAATCTTTAAAAGCGGGAAGGCAAGTTGATTAAGGCTGCCTTTTTAAACAGCATACGGGATTTCAAGTTTAATAAACAGAAGGATAGAGTACAAAAGCAAGGAGATATTGCTAAACCTATACAAATAATTGGTTAGCCTGCAGTTAGTAGATTGTGTCCAGTTTTGGATGCTGTACTTCTGGAAGGATGTCAAGGTCATGGTGAGGGTGCAGAAGAGATTCACTAAGATGATACCTGAGATGGGAGGCTTTAGTTATGAGGAGAGACTAGAGAAACTGGAGCTCTTTTCATTAGAACAAATAAGAGGAAATCTGATAAAGGCATTCAAAATTATGAGAGGTTTTGATAAAGCAAATTGGGAAAAAACTCTTTCTGCTGTTTAATGAATTGGTAGCCAGAGGACATATATTTAAAAACGGCAGCAAGAGAATAAAGCAAGGACTTAGAAGATTTTTTTATGCAGAGGGTTATTAGGACATGGAATGTCCTACCAGAAATAATGGTGGAAGCAGAATCCTAAATAACTTTTAACATTGAAGTAGACAAATATTTGAAAAAGAAAAACTTACAAGGGTATGGGAAAAGGCAGGGGAATGGGACTAAGTGGAAGGCTCTTTCAGGGAGCCAGCACAAGCACAATGGGCTGAATGGCCTCCTTCTGTGCTGTAAAATGCTAAGATTTTATAAACCATTTCATTTTTTAAATCATTAAAGTAGTATAAGAATAATACAGCAATCTACTAATATCTGAACGGTATTATTAGTGTAAAAATAGGGTTCAGAATCACGGTGTGGGAACTGAAATTATTTTAGAAGAAATCTCCAATCAGACAGTAGAAAATTCTGCAAGGCTGCTGGTGGCCAATGGGTTAATAAAATACTGTTTTACTGCGATCGATAGCCCCAGTAGAAAAATAGAAACTGCTTGCACTTGACCTTTTTTGAATCGGTTTATCAGGTTAATTTAGATGAATGAGGGCCTGGCTGCAATATCAGTGCTGATCACTAAGATCTGTGCAGGGGTGTGGCTTAACACTGGATGAACTGCCTATCAGATGGTTTGCTGGTAACTCCAGTACCAGTCATATTTAATTTTTACTTTAAAAAATATAATTTTCCATCTAAGGTTGTGTAATATCCATCAGATAATTGGAGCAATTAAAAAAAGGAGCAATCTGTATTTCGGAAGGAATCTCCTTTTTAAAAATGAAATGGTTGGGGAATCGGGTGGTGTAATTCTTTAAACACTCTTCGTTCACCTTTGGGCGACGCAATGGTTTAGTCACTGCACTTTCACCTCAGGGTGGTGCTGTGAATTAGACCACTGGCCTTTCACCTTTGGGATCTAGGTTCAAACCCAGCACAGATTGATGGGATGAAAGTCTCTTCTGTCTGCTGCCTGTAAGGCTCCTATGTGAAATGAGTTTGGACAGTCTCTGTTACAAGTGAGCCTGTAGCTAATTTGACACTATGTGACAATCTCAGCCATTGAGGTTGGGAAAAGGTTCAGGAGGTGTTCTGAAGTTGCGGCTGAGGCATGATGTTAGGGCAGTGTGGGGATGGGGTGGAAGAATGATTTGTTTCACAGATTTATTAATTCTTTTCAGGTCCACACAGAATGGACTGTGCCATTTTTTTTTACATTGGCCATAATTGCCGCACACCTTTCTGTAGGTTCAGTAAATTCCTCGGTGGTGACAGCTTGTTTCATTTTAGTTCCTCTTCTACTTTAGGTAATAGAGAATGTAACTCTTAAGGTGTATCACCCTCGAAAGGGTAGCATCATCCTTAAGTACAATCTTTACAGGCTCACACTTTTGTAGTCCACCCCCCCACCAATCACCAAACACATCCTTGTTAATTTCTTCCACTTTCCGTACTAAACCCAATGCTGGTTGTTGGCCAGCAGATCATTAACGTGTGACCACCTATCATGAACGTTCATAACTTGTACTATCCTTCCTTTGTGTAGTGTGCACCATTAATTGTCCCTTGCCATCCCAGTTCTCCTCTTGGGCTTTGCAGAATGACATTTGGTGGACACTGCAGTGGGCTGAGGTATGCGCACTGCGACATTACAGGAATGTGTAGCCTCTTCTACTGTGGTTATGCGATACAAATGACCTTGCTTAATTGTGTATTGAATGAACCTGCTGAAACAGGTTTGGTTATGAGTTGTCAAGATTACTTCATAAGATGGGAAGCGCCAGGGAAGAAAAATGGCTATTTGGCCCAATGAAGCTCATGTCGCACTCGCATGGTGTTTCAAAGCATGCTGTGTGCCCTGGGCTATATCAGTGTTGTCGTTGCTCATGCTTGGTTCACTTGCAAGCCCTGAATTTGTGGACGTTTATAATACTTGCAGTTTCATGTGGGAAATCTAAACGTATATCAAGGTACATTTAAATTCACTGTATGAATCATACATTAAAACTTTCTTCATGAGTTGTCAGCATTAGAAAAATAATTTATGTGACTCATGAGAGAATGGCAAATGTTGGCAGTGCTTCTGTACAGAGCTTCACCTGCTTTTAATGTGTAGCAATAAATTTCTTTTGTGTTGTTCAACTTCGTTCCATTTATAATAAATAAGTTCAGGGCCCATCCTGCACTGGAGATAAGGGCCAGAATCCCAGTATACAATTAACCAGAAGTAGTCGATTTAATGACTATCAATAAAAGGAATATTTTATAATTTAATGTATGGACATTGCAGTAAAGATAAAGTTGTTTTAAGACAGCAGACGGGATACTGCGACCATGAGAATAGTAGAGCCAATAGTTTATACCAAATCCTATATGAATTTATGAAATTACTAATGAAGGATTTCATTAAAATGAAAGCACATTGTAATAAAATTAGTGATCTACTGAAACCTTGGACATTTTGTCTGTTATGCACATTATTATTAAAATTACATACAATTTACAGCACAGAAACAGGCCATTCTGCCCAACAGGTCTATGCTGGTGTTTATGCTCCACATGAGCCTCCTCCCACCTTTCTTCATCTCATCCTATCAACATATCCTTCTATTCATTTCTCCCTCATATACTTATCTAGCTTCCCCTTAAATGTATCTATGCTATTCGCCTCAACTACTTGTGGTAGCAGGTTCCACATTCTAATCACTCTCTGAGTTTCTCCTGAATTCCTTATTGGATTTATTGGTGACTATCTTATATTTATGGCCCCTAGTTTTGGACCCCCTCACAACCAAGGAGACATTTGACTATTTGTGCAGCCTTTAGGATGGTAGAACGCAAGACTTAATCTTATTAAATATGCCGCAAGGGACTGACAGACTACGTGGAAACCTCCTAAGGGTAAGGTAGCAGGACACTGCTGGCCCACAATTCAGAACACTTCAACGGTTTCAATACTAAGGGAAAAAATATTCCAGGGAGAAGAGTTTAATCTTTGTTGAATCCGTACTTCAAATTTATGAATGTAATCTGCAGGTTTCCTTCACAACAAAATTTGTTTTCTACATTTCTGTTGATGCATGCTCTAGAAATGCTAGTGTATTTTTTTCTTTTTAAAGAAAAGCTGTGATGCCGATGGATTCTTTGGAAGGTCTTACAAGTTGTGCTTCCTGATGGTCCAATGGGTTGGATATCAATTTAATGCTTTTAAAAGGCTGTGGTGTTGGAAACATGCAGAGAGTTTTGTCAGCTTCTCCAAGAACAGAAGGTGGGTTAACACGTCAGGTAGAGGCCCTCTGTCAGGACACTTTCATCCTTATTAACCATGTCATTTGTGAGGGGAGTTATTGATTCATGTTCACTCTAACCTAGTTTCTATGGATCATTCATGAAGAGTGAGCAGTCAACTTGTCTCTAGGGCTCTTTTGAGTGCTCCTCTAATGTGGCGACTAGAGTGTAGGCCACAGTGTGAGGATGACAGTCTCTGTTTTTTTATATTCCTAACAAGATTTCTGCACAGGTCTTCCTCAACATTGGGAACTTAGTGCTGTTGTATTGAAGACTGGGTACCTCTCTCTCTTATGTTGACGTGTTGTGGTGCAAATATTTTTAAGGCTCCCTAGATTGATTGGTGACTTTATTTATTGAATAGCTGAACTATACACACCAGAATGCCTCAGGTTTGACCCCTCGTCTATGTTTAGTTTGCTGCTTTCAGCGAGATGGCAATAGGGAGTCCTTTAATTTGGGCTAGGGAGGGAGACAGCAGCCAGAGGTAAAATGTAGCACCCCTAGATCGCTATCCAATGACCCCTGCTGAAAACGCACGCATGTGGACAGCAGGTGAGGTCAGGATCAGGCTCAGGTATGATAGTCCTGCAGTTGAATACCTTGCCAACACTCACTGTCAATATATACATATAAATAATGATGTTTTGGGTGAGGCAATTGCTAGGACCTGGTGCCTAGGAAACAATACCCAGCGCAAAGTCAACAGGAGAAGCAGACAGGAGAGAAAATTAGTAAAGAAATAGAAAAGAAAAATTTCATAATAATGAGGTGTGATATTGGTTTACAGCAAGAAAACAAGAGAAAACTAGGGAACTTTGCAAACTGAAGGACTTTTACGGTCCGCTGAATCACTTAAAGCGGAAATTGGCAATTTCAAATGCTTTGAAAGTGATGATCTGAATTCATGACAGTAATACTGAAGTGTGGCATGTAATTAAAGTCTTCTAGTTTATATCCCAGCCAAGAGGTGCAGATCATTCTGAACATAATTTGTTTTGTAGTGCGGTCTGAAAGGAGTCACTGCTGAGCTGCAGTTGTTGGTCTGTTTGTGTCAGGGGATCTGGGACTCAGAACTTGTGTATTAAATAATTCATTGAGAAATTATCTCAGTGCAGACAAGATGAAACAAACTTCTGGCATTTACTCTAGGAATTCTTGATAATTTAAAATAAGGATTGAAGACATGTTCTGAGAAAGACATCACTGGAATGGGCAATGCACTCAACAAGGGCCCGATCGTGCCTATCCAGCAAATTGTTGATGAGCACTTTAATCGTAGAGCAAATTGAATTTCTCGATCCAACATTATAAGAACATAAGAAATAGGAGCAGGAGTAGGACATATGGCCCCTCGAGCCTATTCAATAAGATCATGGCTGATCTTCTACTTTCCAGACGTATCCCCAAATCCCTTGATTCCCTTAGTGTTCAAAAATCTCTCAATGTCAATCTTGAATATACTCAACGACTGAGCATCCACAGCCCTATGGGGTAGAGAATTCCAAAGATTCACAATTCTCTGAGTGAAGAAATTTTTCCTCATCTCAGTCCTAAATGGCCAACCCCTTATCTTGAGATTATGACCCCTAGTTCTAGATTCTCCAGCCAGGGGCAACAGCCTCTCAGCATCAACACTGTCAAGCCCTCTAAGAATTTTATATGTTTCAGTGAGATCACCTCTCATTCTTCTAATCTCCAGAGAATATAGGCCCATTCTACTCAATCTCTCCTCATAAGACAACCCTCTCATCCCAGGAATCAATCCAGGAAGCGGCACCCCACTAGTTACAACCTGCCAACCCGAAAATGACCCGTTTATTCCTACTGTCTGTTTTCTGTCGGTTAACCAATCCTCAATCCATGCTAATATATTATCCCCAACCCCATGAACCTTAATCTTTACTAACAACCTTTTGTGTGGCAACTTATCAAATGCCTTTTGAAAATCCAAATATACTACATCCACTGGTTCCCTCTTATTTACCCTGTTAGTTACATCCTCAAAAAACTCTAATAGATTTGACAAACACAATTTCTCTTTCATAAAACCATGTTGACTCTGCCTAACCGTATCGGGCCAGAACTTTTTTTTTATTCGTTCACGGGATGTGGGCGTCGCTGGCGAGGCCAGCATTTATTGCCCATCCCTAATTGCCCTCGAGAAGGTGGTGGTGAGCCGCCTTCTTGAACCGCTGCAGTCCGTGTGGTGACGGTTCTCCCACAGTGCTATTAGGAAGGGAGTTCCAGGATTTTGACCCAGCGACAATGAAGGAACGGCGATATATTTCCAAGTCAGGATGGTGTGTGACTTGGAGGGGAACGTGCAGGTGTTGTTGTTCCCATGTGCCTGCTGCTCTTGTCCTTCTAGGTGGTAGAGGTCGCGGGTTTGGGAGGTGCTGTCGAAGAAGCCTTGGCGAGTTGCTGCAGTGCATCCTGTGGATTGTACACACTGCAGCCACAGTGCGCCGGTGGTGAAGGGAGTGAATGTTTAGGGTGGTGGATGGGGTGCCAATCAAGCGGGCTGCTTTATCTCGGATGGTGTCGAGCTTCTTGAGTGTTGTTGTAGCTGCATTCATCCAGGCAAGTGGAGAGTATTCCATCACACTCCTGACTTGTGCCTTGTAGATGGTGGAAAGGCTTTGGGGAGTCAGGAGGTGAGTCACTCGCCACAGAATACCCAGCCCCTGACCTGCTCTCGTAGCCACAGTATTTATATGGCTGGTCCAGTTAAGTTTCTGGTCGATGGTGACCCCCAGGATGTTGATGGTGGGGGATTCGGCGATGGTAATGCCGTTGAATGTCAAGGGGAGGTGGTTAGACTCTCTCTTGTTGGAGATGGTCATTGCCTGGCATTTATCTGGCGTGAATGTTACTTGCCACTTATGAGCCCAAGCCTGGATGTTGTCCAGGTCTTGCTGCATGCGGGCTCGGACTGCTTCATTATTTGAGATGTGGAGATGCCGGTGATGGACTGGGGTTGACAATTGTAAACAATTTTACAACACCAAGTTATAGTCCAGCAATTTTATTTTAAATTCACAAGCTTTCGGAGATTTTCTCCTTCCTCAGGCAAATGTTTCAAGATCTCCTTGAAGCCTACGCATTTATACATATTGAACAATAATACACGGTGTTTACAGACTGCCCCTGCAACTGCCCGTTGCCAAGGCAATCACCGTGTTCAGACAGAGAGGTGTTACCTGCAGAACCTCCGAATACACATTCAACAAAAAAACAAACAGGGAAAAAAAACAGAGAAAAAAAAAACACAGAGAGAGGCAGAAACATCCGGAAGGCAGAGAGAGCCAGCAAATGACCCATTATATTAAAAACAGATAACATTTGTTCGCTGGTGGGGTAACGTGTAGCGTGACATGAACCCAAGATCCCGGTTGAGGCCGTCCTCATGGGTGCGGAACTTGGCTATCAATTTCTGCTCGACGATTTTGCGTTGTCGTGTGTCTCGAAGGCCGCCTTGGAGTACGCTTACCCGAAGGTCGGTGGATGAATGTCCATGACTGCTGAAGTGTTCCCCGACTGGGAGGGAACCCTCCTGTTTGGCGATTGTTGCGCGGTGTCCGTTCATCCGTTGTCGCAGCGTCTGCATGGTCTCGCCAATGTACCATGCTCTGGGGCATCCTTTCCTGCAACGTATGAGGTAGACAACGTTGGCTGAGTCACAGGAGTATGAACCATGCACCTGGTGGGTGGTGTCATCTCGTGTGATGGTCATCACACGAGATGACACCACCCACCAGGTGCATGGTTCATACTCCTGTGACTCAGCCAACGTTGTCTACCTCATACGTTGCAGGAAAGGATGCCCCAGAGCATGGTACATTGGCGAGACCATGCAGACGCTGCGACAACGGATGAACGGACACCGCGCAACAATCGCCAAACAGGAGGGTTCCCTCCCAGTCGGGGAACACTTCAGCAGTCATGGACATTCATCCACCGACCTTCGGGTAAGCGTACTCCAAGGCGGCCTTCGAGACACACGACAACGCAAAATCGTCGAGCAGAAATTGATAGCCAAGTTCCGCACCCATGAGGACGGCCTCAACCGGGATCTTGGGTTCATGTCACGCTACACGTTACCCCACCAGCGAACAAATGTTATCTGTTTTTAATATAATGGGTCATTTGCTGGCTCTCTCTGCCTTCCGGATGTTTCTGCCTCTCTCTGTGTTTTTTTTTTCTCTGTTTTTTTTCCCTGTTTGTTTTTTTGTTGAATGTGTATTCGGAGGTTCTGCAGGTAACACCTCTCTGTCTGAACACGGTGATTGCCTTGGCAACGGGCAGTTGCAGGGGCAGTCTGTAAACACCGTGTATTATTGTTCAATATGTATAAATGCGTAGGCTTCAAGGAGATCTTGAAACATTTGCCTGAGGAAGGAGAAAATCTCCGAAAGCTTGTGAATTTAAAATAAAATCATTATTTGAGGGGTTGCGAATGGAACTGAACACTGAGCAGTCATCAGCGAACATCCCCATTTCTGACCTTATGATGGAGGGAAGGTCATTGATGAAGCAGCTGAAGATGGTTGGGCCTAGGACACTGCCCTGAGGAACTCCTGCAGCAATGTCCTGGGCCTGAGATGATTGGCCTCCTGATTCCCATTTACTTCAATTTTTCTAGGGCTCCTTGGTGCCACACTCGGTCAAATGCTGCCTCGATGTCAAGGGCAGTCACTCTCACCTCACCTCTGGAATTGAGCTCTTTTGTCCATGTTTGGACCAAGGCTGTAATGAGGTCTGGAGCCGAGTGGTCCTGGCGGAAGCCAAACTGAGCATCGGTGAGCAGGTTATTGGTGAGTAAGTGCCGCTTGATAGCACTTGTGGCACCAAGGAGCCCTAGTAAAATTGAAGTCAATGGGAATCAGGGGGAAAACTCTCCAGTGGCTGGAGTCATACCTAGCACAAAGGAAGATTGTAGTGGTTGTTGGAGGCCAATCATCTCAGGCCCAGGACATTGCTGCAGGAGTTCCCCAGGGCAGTGTCCTAGGCCCAACCATCTTCAGCTGCTTCATCAATGACCTTCCCTCCATCATAAGGTCAGAAATGGGGATGTTCGCTGATGACTGCTCAGTGTTCAGTTCCATTCGCAACCCCTCAACTTGTGCAGAGCGGTGTGACAACGCTCGCCGCAGCTCCTGCAAATTAGATTAATGAATGTACTTACTGCGGGCTTTGTGGCGTCGAATTGCCTGATTTTGAACTTTTAAAAATTTGTACGCTATCAACCCAGCCTCTGAGCAGCGTAAGTTGACGCGCATGGAACGGTCTGTGAGAAAAGAAGACACGCCCACAAAATCTGTCAGGAAGAGAAGTAATGCCCACAAGCAGACAAGCAGACTTCATTCATTTAAAGTTAGTATTCTGGAAGTCATTGGAAATAAAAATGTTAAATTCTTTTAATAAAAAGCCAAATAAATATTTGAATTAAATTAAAGAGACAGAAAGAAAAGTAAAAAAATATTAATTTCTAAATTTAAAAAAAAAAATTTATTGACCAAAAACCATTAAAATAAGGAGTATTATGAGATTCCACATTTTTTAAATTTAATTTTTAGTTGTTTGGCAGTCATTAACACTAACTTAAAACTTAGTTTAGAGTTGGTATTTTTAAATGTAGCTCTTTGGTGGCGTAATTAGTTACTTTTCAGCTGGGTGGATGAGCAAGTTTGTGAGATTTCAATGATTACAGTGTGTGATGGCCCTTTAATTCGAAGCTGTCAAATTGCCGGTGAATCAATAAAAGCAAGTTCATGATTTCCTCATTTTAGTGCACATTTGCAAACTCAGGAACTTGCTGCTTCGATTCTCCATTAAAAACGGAGAGCACTGTTGAGCTCTCCGTTATTTTGGGAGCAAGTTCTGCCTTATTATGATTTTCTAAGTGCCCTGTTACTACGTCTTTAATAATGGATTCTAGCATTTTTCCTACTACTGATGTCAGGCTAACTGGCCTTTAGTTCCCTGTTTCTCCCTTCTTTCTTGAATAGTGGGGTTACATTTGCTACCGTCCAATCCATGAGAACCGTTCTAGAATCTCGGGAATTCTGGAAAATCAAAACCAATGCATCCACTATCTCTGCAGCCACCTCTTTTAAAACCCTAGGATGTCGGCCATCAGTCCAGAGAATTTGTCGGCTTTTAGTCCCATTAATTTCTCCAGTACTTGTTCTTTACTAATCTTAATTACTTTAAGTTCCTCACTCTCATTAGACCTTTGGTTTCCCATTATTTCCGATATGATTTTTGTGTCTTCTACTGTGAAGACAGATACAAAATATTTGTTTAACAGCTCTGCCATTTCCTTATTCCCCATTATAATTTCTCCTGCCTCTGCCTCTAGGGGACCCACGTTTACTTTCGCTACTCTCTTCCTTTTTACGTACTTGTAGAAGCTCTTACAATCTGTTCTTATATTTCTTGCTAGTTTATTCTCATATTCAATTTTTTCCCTCTCAATCGATTTCTTGGTCATCCTTTGCTGATTTCTAGAACCCTCCCAATCCGCAGGCCTACTACTCTTTTTGGCAACAATGGAAGCCTCTTCTTTTAATCTAGTACTATCCTTAACTTCTCTAGTTAACCATGATTGGATCACTTTTCCTGTAGAGTTTTTATTCCTCAAGGGAATGTATATTTGTTGAGAATCATGAATTATTTCTTTAAATCTTTGCCATTGCTTATCTACCGTCATATCTTTTAATCTAATTTCCCAATCTACCTTAGCCAACTCATTCCTCATAATTACGTGATTGGCTTTGTTTAAATTTAAGACCCTCGTTTTGGACTTAACTATATCACTCTCAAACTCAATATGAAATTCTATCATATTATGATCACTCTTCCCTCAGAGGATCCTTAACTATACGATTATTAATTAACCCTGTCTCATTACACAATACTGAATCTAAAATAGCCTGTTCCTTAGTTGGTTCTCTGCTAACCCTGTCAAATTCACCAAAATAAGTTGGCCCAGTTGGGGCGATAGCCTAGAAATAGTTGGTAAAAGATTTGTCTGTGCACTTAATTCACGCATGAGTTTTGTTCTACCAATTGTTTCTGGCATAATTTCTGTCTTCACCCATCGCAGTGCGATGTGCTCCTGCTGCCTGTATAAAATGGTTGCAGCTGAACCAATTCTTCACCGGTCAGGATTCTGCAGGAAACTGCTGTCTCACTTAAGTTTCTACTGATAAAAAGTTCACTAGAATGGGGATTATTTACAGTGCTCCCTGGTGCTTGACTTAGTGCAGGAGGATACGGAGGATCAGAGAAGGACTGCCAGAAATGTTAGATTGCATTAAAGATTTACTGCCTAGACCAGCTACTATACTATTCATTACTTCTGCAGGCTCAGCCGTACCCAAAAGAAAAGAAAGCATTTACATTTATATAGCGTCTTTCATACCTCAGGACGACCCAAAGTGCTTTACAGCCAATGAAGTACTTTTGAAGTGTAGTCATTGTTGTAATGTAGGAAACACGGCAGCCAATTTGCACACAGCAAGGTCCCACAAACAACAGTGTGATAATGACCAGATAATCTGTTTTACTGATGTTGATTGAGGGATAAATATTTGACCAAGACACCAGGGAGAACTCCCCTGCTCTTCTTCGAAATAGTGCCACGGGATCTTTTATGTCCACCTGACAGGGCAGATCGGGCCTTGGTTTACCATCTCATTTGAAAGACGCCACCGTAACAGTGCATCACACCCTCAGTACAGCACTGGAGTGTCAGCCTAGATCTTGTGCTCAAGTCTCTGGAGTGGGACTTGAACCCACAACCTTCTGACTCAGAGGTGAAAGTGCTACTGACCGAGCTGCGATTTGACACACTCCTGCTCTTAACTGAAGAGCATTGCCTCTGCAGATTAAAGCTTTGTAGTGGGATAGTTACAGAACTGTGCCATCTGCTTCAGGAAGGTCTACTCTCACTACTCAGACAATAATCTTTTACAAACAGGCCCTGTGAAATCCAAATTTCTGGGTATTGCAACAGGACTGGTCCTCTGGGCAGCAGATGCCAATTTCAACTGCTGCCACCACGACCTGCTCCTCCTCACCTGTGTTATTTCCAGAAGCGCACTATCTATACCCTCTATGGTGTCTGTAAATGTGACACATTGGCTTGCTTGGGGACTCTGGCTATGGTGTCAGGTTGTTCTTCCAGACCGACAAAACCAGAAGGGACTAGATGTTGAAGTGCTGTTGCAAAGAAACACCTTCAAGAAGTCCTCACAATGCAATATACTTTGCGATGCTGTTAAATTTGGGTGTATGCCCATGTGTTGTGACAATTAATGGTACCAGCCCTGAGTTTAGGAAAGTCTTCAGCTTCATGCTCCTCTGTTCTTTCAATGGTCTTGCACCCAGTAATGTCCAGGTTGCCACCTTCTAGTAGTTGGGACCACCTCATTTTTATCATGTACCATCTTGTACTGCAAGCAGGCAAGTAGTCTTTGAGAGGTTGGAAGCTGAGGTTGCAACAACAATGACGTATAGCTGCCATTGTCCTTCTCTCGACCCCCCCCCCCCACCCCACATCCCCCCACCCCAGCCAACCTCCAGCAACTCAGCCTGTTTGACAATAAATGAACATGCATCATGCAGGTAGATTGGTTTACAAGATTTAGCAGCAGTTTGAGCTGTGCACCGATGAACCGATAATCAAATAATTATAATGGCAGCTAGTGCGACGACTTCAGGGGACGTGACTTGTGTTGGATTCTGTGCTGGCCAACTATACTTTGCAATGCTGAGTGAATTCTAGCCTGAATAAATTCCAGTGTAAAGTGCACAGTTCACATGCACAAAGGAATAGTTCTGCATAAATGTGGATGTCAGGTGAGGAGATGAAGTGGACGTGATACTGCCATGGTTGAATAACCTGCTTAAGGTCTAGGCTCACTCATGAAGAGAGCGGCCAACTGGAAGAAATATGAGAGGGCTATGGGTGGAACTGTACCTTTTCAGGAGAGGTGGGCAAGGGGACAAAATTGGAGATGAATTGCAAAAGATTCACCTCGCTTGATGTCAAACTCTTGTGGTTTATGCTACAGTTCAAACAGTAAAGGATAAAATGACTATCTTTGTCAACCCTCACCAGTTTGTAATGTTGAAGTATCATTATAGCTACATTCCTCATTAGATGCACTGAATTCTGTAGTCATCTTAAAATGAAGTACACTGTAAAGTGCGATAGGGTAAAAAGTCAGCACCAAAAGGGTTTCATTTTTGTTTTATAATTGTTATTAAACTTTACCACTTGATGGCAGCAAACAGTTGAGCAATTCAACAAAAGGCTGCTCCTTCCTTATCTACATGAAGTTGATGGTCTGCTTTTAGTTTGTGCTGTGCAGTTCTAAGACAAAAATAAGACAATGACTACCCTCCTGCTGTACCGAAACTGCAAATAAGCTACATATTGCATTGACCGAGCTTGAAGATGAAATTTAATGCAGGCAAGTCATAGAGTCATAGAGTTATACAGCACGGATAGAGGCCCTTCGGCCCATCGTGTCCACGCCGGCCATCAAGCCCTGTCTACTCTAATCCCATATTCCAGCATTTGGTCCGTAGCCTTGTATGCTATGGCATTTCAAGTGCTCATCCAAATGCTTCTTGAATGTTGTGAGGGTTCCTGCCTCCACAACCCTTTCAGGCAGTGAGTTCCAGACTCCAACCACCCTCTGGGTGAAAAAGTTCTTTCTCAAATCCCCTCTAAACCTCCCACCTTTTACCTTGAATCTATGTCCCCTTGTTATAGAACCCTCAACGAAGGGAAAAAGCTCCTTAGTATCCATCCTATCTGTGCCCCTCATAATTTTGTACACCTCAATCATGTCCCCCCTCAGCCTCCTCTGCTCCAAGGAAAACAAACCCAATCTTCCCAGTCTCTCTTCATAGCTGAAGCGCTCCAGCCCTGGTAACATCCTGGTGAATCTCCTCTGCACCCTCTCCAAAGCGATCACATCCTTCCTGTAGTGTGGCGACCAGAACTGCACACAGTACTCCAGCTGTGGCCTAACCAGTGTTTTATACAGCTCCATCATAACCTCCTTGCTCTTATATTCTATGCCTCGGCTAATAAAGGCAAGTATCCCATATGCCTTCTTTACCACCTTATCTACCTGTTCCGCCGCCTTCAGGGATCTGTGAACTTGCACACCAAGATCCCTCTGACCCTCTGTCTTGCCTAGGGTCCTCCCATTCATTGTGTATTCCCTTGCCTTGTTAGTCCCTCCAAAGTGCATCACCTCGCACTTTTCCGGGTTAAATTCCATTTGCCACTGTTCCGCCCATCTGACCAACCCATCTATATCGTCCTGCAGACTGAGGCTATCCTCCTCGCTATTTACCACCCTACCAATTTTTGTATCATCAGCGAACTTACTGATCATACCTTTTACATTCATATCCAAGTCATTAATGTAGACCACAAACAGCAAGGGACCCAGCACCGATCCCTGTGGTACCCCACTGGCCACAGGTTTCCAGTCACAAAAACAACCTTCGACCATCACCCTCTGCCTTCTGCCACTAAGCCAGTTTTGTATCCAAAGTGCCAAGGCACCCTGGATTCCATGGGCTCGTACCTTCTTGACCAGTCTCCTGTGGGGGACTTTATCGAAGGCCTTACTGAAATCCATGTATACCACATCCACTGCGTTACCCTCATCCACACGCCTAGTCATCCCCTCAAAAAATTCAATCAAATTAGTCAGACATGATCTTCCCTTGACAAAGCCATGTTGACTATCCCTGATTAATCCTTGCTTCTCCAAGTGGAGACTAATTTTGTCCTTCAGAATTTTTTCCAATAATTTTTCTACCACTGATGTTAGGCTCACTGGCCTGTAGTTCCCCGGTTTTTCCCTACTCCCCTTCTTGAATAATGGTACTACATTAGCGGTTCTCCAGTCCTCTGGCACATCCCCTGTGGGATGTGCCAGAGGACTGGAGAACCGCTAATGTAGTACCATTAGGGTCAGAGGGATCTTGGTGTGCAAATTCAAGTGGGAAAGAAAAATATTGGACACATGTACTCCATGAATGATGTTGAAATAGCTAAGGATAAAGCTGAGAGACACCTGAGTCTTAGTGGACTTGACCCTCAACATCTCCATTTTCTAAATGGATTTTTAATCATAAATGCCCCTCTCAACATCATCTCTTCGCCCCTCTTAGCATTGATAGCTCTGATGTAATTAGAAGTTATATTTAATTCTTGACTCTGTTACAGGATCCTGCTTGAGAAGAACTTGGATACGATAAGTCCATTTATAGTGATAAGATGCTAAAATCACAGTTCTCTAACTACATTATTAAATTATATTGCATTCATGCTATAATAGATGGACTGGGAAGGACGATTTACTCAGCTATACTCCACCTAAGGAGAGCTTATTGAGATGCATCAGAACAGTAACAGAGAGGACAGATTGTACTAGTGCTGGGAGAACTACTATTCACTGTTCATTGATGTAACATCTCAGTATAGCAGCTATTTCAGAGGTGTGTGCTGCCTGTGCTAATGGAAACTTAAGTATTGTCCACTGTGCTCCTGGTGTTACCACAAGTGTGATTGTAACTATTTTTGCAGCATTTTACAGCACAAATGCAATTTTCCAAAATGCATTTGACTGAAAATTGAGATGATAAAGCTTGAGGCACATAAAAAAGGAGTGAGTAAAGATGAACAGCATGTGATGCCGATATTTCCAAGCTGAGCTTCCTTCAGATTTTATTACGCTTCATGTCCAAAGGAGGTTTCCCGAATTACTTTCATCCTGGCCAAAGTTCACCTTTACAGATCACATTTTTTATGAAGTTGAAATTTTTTTTTTGTTTTTGCAGGAGCTGGTACTGAATTATTGTTTTCTCAACTGAGTGTAAAATTGCATTGGTCAGTTAAACTCAAATGTGTCGTTACTGGTAAGATGTAATCGAATGTGTCTGAGCCAATAAAGTGATCTAGTAGGCAATAAAGAAATTTTAATTGCGGTTATCTTGTCCAAACCATCACCATTAAATTTTAATTCAGATCACAGAAGTCTCACCTACTATGCCTTACCTTGGATTTCATCATCAATCTTTCTGCAATTATTGACATTCTCCTCTGACCTTAAACAGAACTCCACTGGCAAAGCTGCCTCTAACAAGCTTGGTTTCGTTGCTGCCAAACATTTTGATAAGTCTTAACTCAGTGTCGAAGACTTAAATCTTGCTCGTCTGTAGGGAATGCTCATCCAACAGCTTTCTTATATTCATGGACAGGACTCAAGGAAAAGTACATCATCTGACAGGCAATTCTTCTCTCACCTCTGGCCTCCAAATCCCCTCTTTCTCCATCGCAAGCTTTCTTGTCTCTCTTTTTCTATTGATATTACCATGTTAATTGGTCCTCTGAACATTTCTTCCTTTCCCTCCCAAGCTGCAGATAACCCATCCTACACTCCTTGCAATCTTGACTATGTTGAAAGTCCTGAAGTCTCCTGTTCTAAATAAGTTTTTTTTCCTAACAACTCAAAACTGGTCCTTATCTCTCTGTGCCCCTCCCTCCTACAATTTATAAGATTTTAAATCCAAGCTTGACATCACTTAACCATTACTTTTTGGTTTACCTTATCTTCTACCTTACTCTTGTTGGTGTCCTACATGTTGGGCTTTATGCCCTCGACCGAGGTTTAGCAAAAGCAAAAAACATTTTAGCTCCTTTTACGGAAAATCCTGCAATCTAATTCGGTGCCCAAAATAGTTATCCATCTATACCATTTGATTTCCAAAAGGCGTTTGACAAAGTTCCAAGTAAAAAGCTATTAGTCAAACTCTTTTAGTTAAATAGATAGCTAATAAGCTATTAGTTAAATAGATAAGAAACTGGCTGAAGGGCAGAAAATAACTAATTCAGAAAATACTGGAAACACACTGAAAGTGAGATGGGCTCTGTGGAAAGAATAAGGTAAGGTTAATGTTTGAAGTTGATGATCTTTTGTTAGAAGTGATTGTGATGTGACACAAGGAGGCAATGAGGAGAGAAATTAAAGAAATAAAAGATGTATCCAAGACTTGGACGATGTGTAAATGGTTCCAGCAGAATAGCAGAGGAAGAGGGAAGCATGCTTCTGTCTTTTAATCATTTTGTGTCCTCCACCTATACACGGAGCGTTCTTTTTTCCTCCTTGCCCCCTTTTCCCTCGCTCTGTTCCTCTTTATAAACTGTTCATCTGTAACATCTCCCGGTTCTGATTAAAGGACACCGACCTGAAAAGTTAACCTTGTTTCCCTCTCTGCAGATGCTGCCTGACCTGCTGAATGTTTCCAGCATTTCCTGTTTTTATTTCAGATTTCCAGTATCTGCAGTATTTTCCTTTAAATTGGTTATTAAAGAACTAGTACACATTGGAGGAGTTATAACCGGTGGAGTGGGGAGGGGGAATACTGAATGGGATCACTACTGTTTCCAATTTACATAAATGACCTGGAATCAGAAAGTCAATGCAAATTGGTCAAATTTGCAGATGATACCAAACTAAGAGGGATAGTGGAATTGGAAGTCACAGCTCAGAAATTACAATAAGTTGACAAAATATGTATGTGGGCAGAACAATGGCAGTTGAAATTTAATGAAGACAAGTGCAAATTATTGCACAGAGGAAGGAAAAATAGGTAACATCTATATACTCTGTGAATGGTGTTGAATTAGCTGGGGGTCTAAGTCGGCTCGACGCTCAGCATATCCAACCAGTACAGAGCAGCAGCAAAGAAAACAGAAAGTTGAACTACATAGCCAGAACCATTGAATACAAGCCAGAGGAAGTCATGATCCAACAGACTGAGCACTGTATGCAGTTCTGGTCACTGAGAAACAAAGGAGACAAGCAACCAATGGTGGCAGAAGCACTCTTGCTCCTCCTGGCCCACAAGCAGTGCTGGAAAAGCACCTACCTGTGGGATCCGGGGAATCCTGGCCCACAGTCATTAAATCCAAATGGCTGCTAAAATCTGAGGCACGCAGCCTCATTAACATATTAAAATTTCATTTACAAAATGGCGCACAGCTATGATATGTTCAGACAAATAAGAGTTGCCTGATATTCCTTTCTGAAGTAGAGTGTATTCAAACATAAATATAGGTTTTCATCTGTGAATTCTTTTCATCAACAAATAACAGCTATAACTCTACATGAGTAATTTATGCACAGTGCAATGATTCTCCTGTGTCTTTGAAGATGTAAAGCACTCTGACCCAGAGAATGTTAATCAAAATGGAGCTTTATCTGCACGCTGTTTATATCAGAGTCCCATAAAAAAGAACAGAACATAAGAAATAGGAGCAGGAGTAGGCCAATCGGCCCCTCGAGCCTGCTCCGCCATTTAATAAGATCATGGCTGATCTGATCCGAACCTCAAATCTATATTCATGTCCAATTTCCTGCCCGCTCCCTGTAACCCCTAATTCCCTTTACTTCTAGGAAACTGTCTATTTCTGTTTTAAATTTATTCAATGATGTAGCTTCCACAGCTTCCTGGGGCAGCAAATTCCACAGACCTACCACCCTCTGAGTGAAGAAGTTTCTCCTCATCTCAGTTTTGAAGGAGCAGCCCCTTATTCTAAGATTATGCCCCCTAGTTCTAGTTTCACCCATCCTTGGGAACATCCTTACCGCATCCACCCGATCAAGCCCCTTCACAATCTTATATGTTTCAATAAGATCGCCTCTCATTCTTCTGAACTCCAATGAGTAGAGTCCCAATCTACTCAACCTCTCCTCATATGTCCGCCCCCTCATCCCTGGGATTAACCGAGTGAACCTTCTTTGTACTGCCTCGAGAGCAAGTATATCTTTTCTTAAGTATGGAGACCAAAACTGTATGCAGTATTCCAGGTGCAGTCTCACCAATACCTTATATAACTGCAGCAATACCTCCCTGTTTTTATATTCTATCCCCCTAGCAATAAACACCAACATTCCGTTGGCCTTCTTGATCACCTGCTGCACCTGCATACTAATTTTTTGATTTTCTTGCACTAGGACCCCCAGATCCCTTTGTACTGCAGTACTTTCCAGTCTCTTGCCATCAAGATAATAACTTGCTCTCTGATTTTTCCTGCCAAAGTGCATAGCCTCACATTTTCCAATATTGTATTGCATCTGCCAAATCTCCGCCCACTCACCCAGCCTGTCTATATCCCCTTGTAGGTTTTTTTGTGTCCTCCTCACTCTCTACTTTCCCTCCCATCTTTGTATCATCTGCAAACTTTGATACGTTACACTCGGTCCCCTCCTCCAAATCGTTAATATAGATTGTAAAGAGTTGGGGACCCAGCACCGACCCCTGCGGAACACCACTGGCTACTGGTTGCCAGTCCGAGAATGAACCATTTATCCCAACTCTCTGATTCCTGTTAGATAACCAATCCTCCACCCATGCCAGAATATTACTCCCAATCCAGTGATTCTTTATCTTGAGCAATAATCTTTTATGTGGCACCTTGTCGAATGCCTTCTGGAAGTCTAAATACACTACGTCCACTGGTTCCCCTTTATCCACCCTGTACGTTATGTCCTCAAAGAACTCAAGCAAATTTGTCAGACATGACTTCCCCTTTGTAAAGCCATGCTGACTTTGTCCTATTAAATTATGTTTATCCAAATGTTCTGCTACTGTCTCCTTAATAATAGACTCCAAAATTTTACCCACCACGGATGTTAGGCTAACTGGTCTATAATTTCCAGCCTTCTGCCTACTACCCTTTTTAAATAAGGGTGTTACATTAGCAGTTTTCCAATCTGCCGGGACCTTTGCCGAGTCCAGAGAATTTTGGAAAATTATTACCAAAGCATCCACAATCCCCACTGCCACTTCCCTTAAGACCCTAGGATGTAAGCCATCAGGTCCAAATGATGGTGTGCATTGATTTACAAAAATCAGGAGATTACATGGCTGCGGGGAAGAGGGACGAGGGGTTGGGGGTTGGAGGGAAGAAGTGTTTCATCATGGTGCTCTGGCCATCATGGTGTGGTGCAGGCTTGATGGACCAGCTGGTCTTTTCCTGCCCCCTCAATTTCTTATGTTTGTATGTTCATCTTCTCCTTGAGCAAAAACTCAATGAATTTCACACATCAGTGCTGAATGAATTTTAGCTATAGTCACTATGGGCCATTCAGATTGCTGACAAGGTCATTATAGATTAGAAAATGATTTAAAAACAAATCCTTAAGACAAGAGTGGTATATAAGCATGGTGGTTTAAGGATAAGGCAAGCATCATTGAAAATACCATCCAGTTCCATCTTTGTTTATTGTGTTTGGAAATCATGGCCAAGATTTTGACCCAGAGCCGAGAAGAGGGCGGGAGGGGAAGGGTCGAATCATGGACAGGAAACCCGGAAGTACGAGTTTTCCGGACTTACTTACGATTTTCACATAAGGACGTCTTTTTTTTTGTCGGTTTGCCGTCTGACTGGCCGGCCTGATTGACAGGCTGGCCTCAGTCGGACGGGAGCAGAGCAAGGAAGAGGATGAGAAAAGGTAAGTCTTCAGGTAAGACTTTGATTGTATAGATGGGGGGGTGGGGGGTCATGGGTGGGCATGGGATCATGGGGGGAGTCAGTCATTGGGGTGGGTGGGGAGGTTAGTCACCGGGGGAGTCAGTTATTGGGGGGGGAGGTCAGTCAATGGGGGAGTCAGCCATTGGGGGGGGAGAATCGGGTGTCAATCATTGGAGGGTCAGTCACCAATGGAGTGAGAGTGGGGGTAGGGGGTCATCGCGGGGGTCAGCAATCATCGTGGGGGGGGTCTGTCGTCATTGGGGGAGGGTCCGCAATCGATTGTGGGGGGTGGTGGTTATGATCGTTGTGGGGGGGATCCCGATCGTTGGGGGGGGTTGTTGCGATCGTTGGGGAGGAGGGTCACGATCGTTGGGGGGGTTGTTGCGATCGTTGGGGAGGAGGGTCACGATCATTGGGGGGGTTGTTGCAATCGTTGGGGAGGAAGGTCACGATCATTGGGGGGGTTGTTGCAATCGTTGGGGAGGAGGGTCACGATCGTTGGGGGGGTTGTTGCAATTGTTGGGGAGGAAGGTCACGATCGTTGGGGGGGTTGTTGCAATCGTTGGGGAGGAAGGTCACGATCATTGGGGGGGTTGTTGCAATCGTTGGGGAGGAGGGTCACGATCGTTGGGGGGGTTGTTGCAGGTAGGCTTGTTGGGCCTGGGGGAAGCACTCCTGCTCCTCCAAGCTTACAAGCTGTGCCAGAAAGGCACTTACCTGCAATTTCGAGCCTTCTTGCCTCCTCTCGTGTGGCGTGAAGGGGAAGTCCCGGGAATCCTGGCCTCCAGAGGCTAAAATCACAAAACCTTTCAAAGTGGAGGCCCACAGCCTCCTTGAAAGGTTTTAATGACCAACCTGCCTCTTGAGAACGGGTTGGTCGCCCACCCCTCGTCCCATCCCGGTGAAAACTGGAAATGGGCGTGTTGGGGGCGGGTCTGAAATTGTTGCAATGTGGTAATTTATCAAATGCCTTTTGAAAGTCTGTATACACATCATCTGCACTACCCTCATCAACCCTCTCTGTTACTTCACCAAAGAACTCAATCAAGTTAGTCAAACACGATTTTCCTTTAACAAGTTTGTGCTGACTTTCATTTATTAGCTCATACTTTTCCAAGAGTCAATTAATTTTGACCCGGATTATTGTCTCTAAAAGTTTCCCCGCCACCGACGTTAGGCTGACTGGCCTGTAATTGCCGGGTTTATCCCTCTCTCCTTTTTTGAACAGGGGTGTGTAATTTTCAATCCTTCAGTCCTCCGGCACCGTTCCCATATCTAAGGAAGATTGGAAGATTGTGGCCAGACCCTCCGCAATTTCCACCCTTACTTCCTTCAGTAACCTAGGATATATCCTAACTGGACGAGGTGACTTTTCTACATTGAGCACTGCCAATCTTTTAAGTACCTCCTCTTTATCTATTTTTATCCTTTCCAATATCGCTACTACCTCCTCCTTTACTGCTACAATGGCAGCATCCTCTTTAGTGAAGACGGATGCGATGTACTCATGTAATACTTCAGCCATGCCCTCTGCCTTGTCAAGGAATGTGCCCCTGAAGGTCTGGTTTAAAATATTGTTGCTGTAACCAACTGTCGGTGCTTGACAACTGTGAACTTGAGGTTGACTTTGATGCCTGCAGGGGAAAGCTTCAGTGACTTAACTGGCATCTGCAGAACAGCAACTCATTATTAATACTGTGAATTATTTTAATTTAAAAATTACCTATAGACACAGATTGCACACATTTTCCCAAATCTATTATGAATTCTAGCTTTAAATGGAGAGATGTCATTCTGAATAAGGGGATATATAATTGGAATACGGTCTTGTTTTCCAATTCTTTCGATGTTTAATAGAAAATTTCTTAAGAGCTCTTTGAAGCTATCTACAATACATAGAATTTCAGTCACCCTGCATCACAAAGCAGCTCTTTGCATGCAAGCGGCGAGAATTAATATTTCTGTAGCACCTTGCAGGCTCATTTGTATATCTACCTATCTAATTTGCATACTTTCAAGATGTCAAAGCAAAGATAGATTGTTGTACGTTCAGTGACGTGGGCCAGCAAAAAGAAACACAAAGCTTTATTTTGGGTCTGTTTAGGAGCAATTGTTTCCACATCAAACTATTACTTAAAAATTTTTTGAGGTGGATTTTGAGGCAAAGCTTCATTGTGCTTCACACCTCTAGGTCCACTGAGATTAGCCATTCTATATATGGGAATCAAAGCTGAAAGTAAAACCTTTTCATGTCCTGAGCATCCTTAGCAATCAACGGTCGAATCATTACACCATTTGTTTCTATTTTGGGAAAAACAAAATTCCTAACTAAGCCTAAAGCAAAGGAGTAACATCTTGGCATTTTTCTTGGACAGGAGATAGCCTTGTATCTTGCTCGAGATTGTATTTTGGTTCGTTTTAATTTTCTCTCTAATATACAGCGTCAAGTTGGTAACCACTCAGTATTCTCTGCAGTCACTTCCTTTCACTTGTAGTGTTAAATTCTCCACAGTTATTTCTCAGGGCCTAGGCTTCATGTCTTCATCTAATATTCCATTTCCCCCAAGATTATTCATATATTACTTTAAACCAATTGAATTAAACTATAATTAGCTCAGAAAAATTACAACGGTACATAGGATATTTTCAACAAGTTGGGCAACCTTATTGCTGCAGGTCCTAGTGATGTTGTGGAATTCCCAATTTTTCTGACATGAATCAATCAATTTATCAGTCAAAAAAATTGTAAACTGTCCTTATCTGCTTGATTTGAGAGACTTTGGTTCTGCTTGGAGGTAATATTCCCTGATGGATCAATCCTTAATGAAGTCATTGGGTCTGGAGTATTAGTTTCATTTTTATCTGAATCTGAGCTATACTTCCAAATATTCAGGTTCTAATTTGATAACATCAGTTGTGACAATATTGAATACTTCAGAGACCCAATTGTATTAAACTGAAGTTAGTGACATGCCTGTCACACATTGTTAATTACTCAACGTGCATTGCACGATTTCCTTCTTGCTACTTTACTTGACAGTTTAATTTTATTCTTGGTACCATTGCAATTTTAGTAAACTGATTTGTTGGTTAATATCCTTTGCTTTATTGTGGGTAAGGGGGGAATGATGTGAATGCTGAAAGGTCAGCTTGCATGCCGCTACAAATATTAAGTGGAATGCTGCAATGAGATGTCTAAAGACATTCATCTTGTATAAAATCAAGCGAGTGATGGATGATGGTAATATGAACGACTCAATCCTACTCTACCAAAATGAAAATGGTTGCGAGAAATAGAAGTCCAATGTGAGGATGATTTGTACAGCCCTTGGTGTATTAACGAGCTTTCTTACACAGCTGTAAAACATTGGGTTTGCCCTTGATTCCTCACATATGAGTTCCCTATCATTTTTGTGCAGTTTGAAGCAGGGAGCATCACAGAATGATTGTTAAATTGAAGGTTATCTCAGCCCAAGCTACTCATCATCTAGTGGCTACTTACAGAGAAGTACAAAGAGACTTGAGAACAAATTACTTGCCCTCTTTGGGGAATGGCCTCAGTGCAATGGGATACAATACAAAGGGTAAGTGTGCCAGCTGAAACATCTTGGTAAATGAAAGCCTTGTTTAATCTAGTCATCATACATAGTACCACAGAGCCATAAAAGCCATTTGGTCCATTGTGTTTGTGCTTGTTGTTTGCAAGAGCATTCCAAAGCTAACCCCACTGGCCCACTCTCTCACATAGCCCTGTGTCTTTCTCTGCTTCAAAAATGTATCCAATTTTCCCTTAAAAGATGTAATGTAGTGCTTTATCTGAACGTTCATCATCCTTTGCTGCTTAAGGATTAGCTCTCTTGCATTTTCTGTCATCCAGAGTAAATGGTCCACAAATAAAATTGCTTCGCTTATATTTAATCATGCTTGCATTGTTTTCATTAAATGAAGCAAAGGGGCATAATAAATATAGAAACATGGTGAATTTATGACTATGCTGCAATGATACATTTATCTTGGTTCTTGAGCTAATCTTTTGAAATTGACTGATAATTTTCCCAGTAAGGATTGTCCTGACATGATTTAATTGTTGAATTAATTCTAGATCTTGTGTATCTCTAAGGTTGGGTGTTGGTTACTAATGGCTGATGTTGTTAAATGGGGAATAAAGTGATAATCCATCATATGATTATCATTTTTCAGTGTAGGTTTCCAATTGTACCAACTAAATAATTCTTGTACAGGACCAAGGATTTTAGAGCTGTTACCATCCATCATACTGGCTTTAAAACCAGATCAAATTTTGTTTCTTAAAGGATACAATTTTTATCATCAGGGAGGGCAAAGAATTGGAATAGAATTAATTATTTTTGCTGCAGTGTGTAACAAGGAAGTTTTACAATGGTTTCCTGAAGTTGAAACTATTGAATTATATGATGACGTCTACTCTGATAGTCTCAATCACAGACAAGGCCATCTCAGACCATTCACTTATATTCCTCGTCATATACATCCCCCTACTCCTTTCCAATCCCATTTCCTTCTGAGTCCACCACTCTTCGCCCAAGTCACTCACAATTACACCACGCTGCCAACTGTCTAGCCTTTGACCCTCCATTCGCCACCATATTTCTGATGCTGTCAATCTGCTCAACCGCTCCCTCTCCTCCACTTTTGATGCCCTTGTCCCCAGTAAAATCTTTACTCTGTCCCATCCTGGTCATTCCCCTAGTTTGGCCCCCATGTTCACTCCCTCATGTCCAAGGAATGCAGATTTAAGCGTATCTCGTGCCCAGTTGATTTAGCCAAACATCACCAAATCTGCTATTGAGCCTCACTGTCCTCTACTCTCCATGATCATCCTGGTGAGCAAAGATAGTCTCTTGCTTCTTTTCTTCACTACCAACCATCTCCTTAAACTCCTCTCCTCCACCCCCTCCACCCTCACCTCCAACAACGTGGGAGGAGCTCATGCATCTACTCTACTGCTTCTCCCTCCTTCCCCTTTCCTACCAAGCCCCCCCCACCCCCTGCCCTAGCCCTGAAGCCACATTTCTCTAATTTCACTCCTTTCTCCTGTCATGCCCTCTCCAAGCTTACCTTGTCCATGAGACTTGCCTCCTACTTCCTTGACCCCATTCCCACTAAACTGCTGACCACCCAACTTTCCTTCTTGACTCCCTTCCTGGCTGGCATTGTAAATGTTCTCCTCTCCTCACCTATTGGTCCCCTCTCTTTCAATACTGCTGTTAGCACCCACTCCTCAAAAAACCTGCCCTTGACCCTTCTGTCTTTGCAAACTATTGCCCCACCTCGAACCTCCTTTTTGTCTCAAGTCCTTGAATGTGTTGTTGCCTCCCAAATCCATGGCCACCTTTCCTGCAATTCCATGTTTGAATCTCTCCAACCAGGTTTCCTCCCTTGCCACAGCACCAAAATCGACCTACTCAAAGTCACAAATGAATAATAATCTCTGTGACGTTGACTGTGACCGTGGTGCACAATCTCTCCTCATACGTCTCGACCTCTGTGTAGCCTTTCACACATGGGCCACACCATGCTCCTCCAGCAACTCTCTTCCATTATCCAGTGAGACTGCCCTGGCTTGGTTCTACTTTTAGCTATCTGATTTTAGTCAGAGCATCTCCAGCAATGACGTCTCTTCTTGTCCCATACCTCCAAAGTCCCCCAAGGATTTATCCTCGATCCCCTCGTCTTTTCCATTTACATGCTGCTGTACCTTCAGCCATCTGGGCCCCACACTCTGTAATTCCCTTCATAAATCTCGCCGCCTCTCCATCTCTCTCTTCCTTTAAGACCCTCCTTAAAATCCACTCATTGATCGAGCTTTTGGTCGATCCTAATATCTCCCCCTTTGGCTCGTCATCCAGTTTTTGTCTGATTATGCCTATGTGAAGCATCTTGGGACATTTTTCCACGTTAAAGGCGCTACATAAATGCAAGCTTATATTGTTATTTATTGTGATGCAAGCATTAGTCACTTACTTGCCAAATAATTGTTAAATGTGCTTAGTCTTTACTTAGATATCAAGCAAAATATATACAGTTTGATATCTGGGGGAACTCCGTGCTCTTCTTTGCATTATGCTATAATCGTTTATAGATAGGGGCTCTGCTAAACAAGTCATTTGAAAGATGGCACCTCTGAGAATGCAGCAGTCCCTCACTGAAGAGGTAGGGGGAAGAACTGGGCTCAGAGGCAGACCATGCTGCAGAGTTGGAAGAAAATTGTCTTGATAATGGAATAGATTTGGGGGAGAAAGCTGAACTCGGGAAGTACGCTAAGATTTGTAACCTCCAGGCTTAGTCTGAAGTGGCAGCCAGGGATGTTGAAGGGGTCAAGGTCAGAAACATGTAGGTGTTGGCAGGAGCCAGAGGATGGCTTCAGTTTTGCCAACATTAAATTTGAAATTTTGGCTCATCCATGTCTTAATGTCCCTCACTTTAAGGGATCCATATTAAATATTAATTCTCTTTATGATTTGCTTTTTGGACCTCTTCCTGAGATGTCTTGATAAAGTTTCCTGTATTTTTCTCTAACGTCATTCATTTAGAGGTGCAAAAGCCATATTAATTGTCAATTCAGTGCATTTGCATCAGCATATCATACAAGGTCACACTTAGAGGTCACATGTGAAAGCTACAGGTATTGCATAAACAAATGGAAAGTGGGTGGAAGGCACACAGTGACTTTATTTTTTTAAATCATCCATATAAGGTGCTGAAATGCTCATAAGCAAAGCAGCATTAGTTGCAAGAAAGGAAGCATTCTGCATTTGAGTACGTCATTTTATGAAAACTCCCATTCTTCTAATCTGCTGAACCGTAAAATCGAATGGAATGAATGACTCGACCTTTTGCCAAATGTATTTTGTGACCTGGAATGAAGACAGAAGGTCATAGTTGTTACTGGTTTCACCGTAGCAATGGAAATAACTTATGTTTGAAGCTGACTGGGAAATCATATTGAAATCCAGGTGAGTGCCTATCCACATGAGCTGTCGCTATAGTTTAGCCCATCTGAGGAAGCAAGGGCACTTGCACTTTTTAAGGACTGCAGTATCAGTTCTACACCAGAATCCAAGGCCTAGAAATGTGACCGTGCCCAAAAAGGGGCTCGCAGAGGGCAGGGCGCCACTGCACACGCCTGTTAGTGTTGTTCCAGGCAGCACGTAATATTCGTGCTGACTGCTCATTATCATCATTCAGGAGGGGGCCCGAGCTATTTATTGGCTACACACTGATTTGGGGGAGGAGGGGGGGGATATCAGGAGTTTCTGATGCCACTTAAAGGCAGCCAGCACCTCTTAAAGGGCAGATGCACTCTGGCTGCAGTCACCTGGGAAGAACTCTTCAATACAGAAATGGCTACAGCAAGTGCTGAGAGGGCACCAAGGTTCTCTGATGCTACCTTGGAGGTCCTAGTACAGGCAGTGGACAAGAGGAGGGAGAGCCTCCTCCCCCTAGGGGGCAACACATCCGCCGGCAGTGGGAAGATATCACAGAGTAAGTGAATGCCAGGAACTTAGCTCAAAGGATATAGCTGCAAAGTGGAAAGAAGTTCAGTGACATGATCAGAGTTGTTAAGGTAACAATACTGCTCTATTACTCTTTGCTCACACCTCCACCACCCCCAGCCTCATAATACTTCACAATACTTCCCTCCTTTGCTTCCCTTCACTCACTTTCAATCACTGCACCACACTTCCTTACACCTCCTTCTCATCCTACTCACACACTCACCACGATTGTAACCTTTACTTCCCCACACCTCATGTCTTACCCACTGCATTCCAGCGATTCCACCATGATGGGCAGATTCTCTAAACACCTCACAAGACTGTCACCAACACATGGCCTTCTTTCTTCCACAACTCCAGACAGGAAACAGTCACTGGAGGAGGCCGGGCTCTCCTGCACACCCTCAACGCCCCCCCCCTCGAAGAAAACATGCTGGCCATCACAGGCAGAGTCAGATTCATGACCGTGTGACTGGGTTTCTTCACCCCTTTTTCCTTTATCTCCCCTACACACTCCATATAACAAGCTGCAGATGCTTTCATCAGACACCTCTCGCTCTCTGCTCTCCCTTCACACTAAAAGCTAGCCCTTGCCCCTCTCTTTCATTTCAGGTGCTGAAAATGTGGACAGCCCTCTGCTAGCGGAGGGAGAGGTGGTCAGCCTTCCTGAAGAGTCGCTTGATCTCACCCTCGCAAGCTCCAGCTCACACATTGGCACCACACGCACATTAGAGGCCAGGCTAGACGAAGGGCCTTCACGTGATGCATCACCGGACACAAGTGTGCGAGAACTAGGGCACGGAGTGAGGACGCAATAGGTGCCAGCTCGCCAGAGGGTGAGATCACATACTAGTTCTGCTGCAGAGGATTTGGATGCTGACTTTGAGGGTCCAGCCTTCCGAAGAAAGCTGATGGGCATATACCAGAAAATGCTCAGTGCACTGGGCAGCCTGCCTGCGAGCTTGCGCACAATGTCACAGAGCGTGGAGAAGTCCAGCTCCAACTTGTGTCAAGGCTTAGCGCAGAGCATGGAGATCATTTTCTCCGACATGGATCGAGCAGTCAGCTCCATCAACACGATAGTGATGCCCACCGGCATGCAGCCTCTGCTGACAGCTCTCATGCCACGAAAGCTCAAACGGCTGCCATCTTGGCTTTGGGAGCCACTGTTGACGGGGGCTTCCAGAGCGTCACGTCATTCCTGTACTCTGTTCTCGTGCAGAGCTGGTGCAGCCCCAGGAGACTGCCTGTTCCCCCACCACCCTCTCCACCTTGTGGCCTTGTTAGTGTCAGCTGGGCCAGACTGACCTGGCCCATGCCGAGATGCTCCTGTCTGCAGCCGGGCCCTCAAGGCCCAGAGCTGCTCGAGATCACCCACCACAGCAATCTAAATGTCCTCAATAGGAGCTCAGCAGCCTTCCACCTCCCAAGCTGTAGCCACTGGGAATATACTTTAATAGAATCACAGAATCATACAGCACAGAAGGAGGCCATTTTGCCCATCATGCCCATAGCTATCCAATCAGACCCACTGCTCTTTCCCCACAACCCTGTAAATTTTTCCCCTTCAAGTATTTATCCAATTCCCTTTTGAAAGTTATTATTGAATCTGCTTCCACCGCCCTTTCAGGCAGTGAATTCCAGATCATTACAACTCGCAGCGCAATTTATTTTTTCCTCACGTCGCTTCTGGTTCTTTTGCCAATTTCCTTAAATCTGCGTTCTCTGCTTACCGACCTTTGTGCCACTGGAAACAGTTTCTCCTTATTTGCTCTTTCAAAACCATTCATGATTTTGAACACCTCTATAAAATCTCCCCTGAGGAGAACAATACCAGTTTCTTGCATCTTTCATTTCTGGTACCATTCTAGTAAATCTCCTCTGCACCCTTTCTAAGGCCTTGACATCCTTCCTACATTGTGGTGTCCAGAATTGGACACAATACTCCAGCTGAGGCCTAACCGGTGATTTATAAAGGTTTGGCATAATTTCCTTGCTTTTTACTCTATGCTTCTATTTGTAAAGCCAAAGATCCCGTATGCCTTTTTAACAGCCTTCTCAGCTTGTCCTGCCATCTTCAAAAGACTTGTGTATGTACAATATATATAACAAATCAAATTCTGAGAGCTTATTTATAACATTGTGGAAGGTAATAAAACTAGACCACAAACCACATCTCTACCAGCTCATTCACTGCACAGTAGAATTCGCTTACTGCACACTTTGATTTGGGATAGCCCATATCCACCCTGCACGGTTATAACAAGAACATCACCTGGGGTTCTTCTCACAATAATGACCACAACATTTTGGTAGAACCAAAGATATAACTTGTACTAGGGGCTGGGGGGTTTTAATATGGCGGTGGGATCTCAGCAGTGGGGGGTGGGAAACCCGGAGAAAAAATCATGCAGTTTCCCAAGTGATCGCGACTCAATTGAAGCCACTTAACTCAACTTCCGGGTTTCGCGTCCTCAAACTGCGCAGCAGGTGAACTGCACTCTCGCAACGTGCGTTTAAAGCCCACCACTTAAAGGCCACTGCAACAATGCATTTTGTAGAAGAATTGAGGCTACAATGACTATGCAACGTTCCAGAACCAAGCCAGCACCTAGGTTCCCCACCACCCTGGAGACATTGCTGGGCGCAGTGAGAAGCAGGAGGGAGGTGCTTTATCCACCAGACAGGAGGAAGAAACCTGGGTCTGTCACAAAGAAGGCATGGCTGGAGGTGGCAGAACAGGTCAGCAGCAGGAGCACGGTGTCCCGGTCATGGTAGCACTATAGAAAGAAATTTAATGACCTAACCAGGTCAGGAAAAATGAGTACAGTTACTGAATGACCTGTATTCTGTGGTGAACATTACCCCCCCCTCCAACACTGCCCATGAAGACTCCATCACATCACTCCTCACACCCACTTAAGGCTCAGTGTCAAGTCACCTTCACTTTCTGTGCACTTCTTCACCCCCCCCAATTTGTGCACTCACGTCTCACTCCCAATCCTGATCCAATGTGATCAGTCTGTCTGATAGTCACCCTCTGATGCATCTGCTTCATTGTCATCCTGACTCAAAGCAATGCATCCATTGGGTGACCACTTCACCCTCACTCATTCACTCGCATGTCTATACTTTCTCCCCTTGTAGGAGAAGAGAACGCAAAATGCAAGGGAGAGGGCGAGGACTGGAGGGGGGCCTCCACAAATAGTGGCCCTCACAGACGTGGAGGAGGAGGCGTTGGAGATAAGCCGGGCAGTGCAGTGCCTGGCCGTAGGGGATGCCGAGACTGGCACCACGCAAACGTCTGGTGACAGAACTTTAACATCCCTCACACACAACATGGACTGATGTTATCAATGATTGACCTGTTGCACATCTCAGTATGCTCATTGCAACATTACTTCTGTGATGATTATTAATATTGCTGTATGTTCTCTTCCGGGGCGTCACGGACTGATGACGTGGTCGAGGGCGATTCCTCAGAGGAGCTCCCTGCCTCTGAGGGTGCACTGTCACATCTTAGCAGTGATGGAGAGTCTGCATCGGAGGACGCACTCCCCTCCAAGCTCTGCTCAGCTTGGCACAGATGCTGAACCCCGGAGGCCATCCTTGAGAAGGAGAATGATAGAGGTACAGGAGCAATTTTGCGAGGGAGTGGAAAATGTGCCATGCACACTCTCCACACTAGCCGAGAGGATGGAGGAGCCCAACGCCATCGCTAGTGGACTGGTGGCGCAGGTAAGTGCAGGAATGTCTGCGATGGAGAGAAGGCTAGCCTCCATGAGCTTCAAGCACGGCTCACAAATGAGTCCATTCAGGCCCTGGCAATGGCTGTGCGGACTCAGGGCGAACTACATTCTACTGCCCTAGACAAGCAGACAGATACATTAGCACTGGCCTTACAAGTCATCACACATGTCCTCCAAGCTGTTGTCCACCAGAGTGGTAGGAGTGATGTGGCCCTGACCCAGGAGAGGGATGATGGTGAAAGGGGACATTGAAGTGGGCGCACCACTCAAAGCGCTTCCACCTTTCACCCGTTGCCCCTCTTTAAGCGGTAGCCGCAATGCTGTCTCCTCCCCAGATGGCCGAGTCTGCCCCTGCACAGGTGCAGGTGGAACAGTCTTTGGAGGGGCCTTCACAGGCTCCAAAACCTAGAGATCGTGGGCTGAAAGCATCTAAGCAGTCCGGGCATGAATCTGAGCAACCTGCCACTACCTCTGTTGCAGCCACAGGGGATGCACCACGTAGAAGCTGTAGGAAGAGGCAGTCGAAGGTTTTGTAATCACCAAGGGCAGGCACAAAGGTGTCTGACAGACTGTCATGTTTTTCATTTATATTTGGTTTATGTTAAATTCACATTAAATGTTATGATTCTCACCACCACTGCCACGTCTTGCCCATTCTTCAGTCCCTTTTGTGAAAGCGCCCTTACATGTGGTTGCTCATGAATGGTGAGACTTATTGCCACCCATTGGGTATATTTGCAATGGGTGTATGTGTCGTTGTATGAATGTTTCATGCAACCTGGGGGCGGGGGAGGGGGGGTGGGGGTTTGTGGTTGTGGTGGTCCTTACAGGTGGTCTGAGTTCTTGGCTGTAGTCACTTTGCAGATCTCCCTATGAGAATCTATCAAATATGAGTGACTCCCTGGCATGACGAACAGCCAGGTGAGATGCTGCTCTACCAATGGTTCGCCCATCTTCATCCTCCTCGTCATCTTCTTCAATGTTGATGGTAGATGCGGCTGCTTCTGGAGCACATGGGACCTCATCCACTGGTAACCCTCTCTATTGAGCGATGTTAAGCAGGAGGCAACACACGACTATTAATCTACACACCTTCACCGGTTCATACTGAAGGGCTCCTCCAGATTGATCCAGGCACCAGAAGTTCATCTTCAGCATTCCTATGGCTTGCTCTATGACGGAGCTGGTGTTGCTGTGACCATTGTTGTACTGTTGCAGTGCTTTGCTGGAGGGGTTCCTCACAGATGTCATGAGCCATGTCTGCATGGGGTATCACTTGTCTTCAAGGAGCCAGCCCTTAAGTGTGTCTTGTACGTGGGAGAGGGTCAGGATGTTGGATTCGCACAGAATGAAGGAATCATGACAGCTGCCTGGGAATTTGGCACACGCCTGCAGAAACCTCTTCCAGTGGTTGCAAACCAGCTGCGCGTTGATGGAGTGATATCCTTTTCTGTTGATGAACATTCCTGGCTCATGTGGAGGTGCTCGGCTTGCTATGTGTATGCAATCAATTATGCCCTGTACCTGTGGGAAGCCAGTCAGAGAGTGGAAACCCACTGTCCTCTCAGTCTGACTGATGTCGTCGATGGGGAAGTTGACGTAGTCGGATGCCCTGGCAAACCAGTCACCGTGACCTGTCGTATACACTTATGTGCGGACAACTGAGAGATCCTGGTGATGTCACTGGTGGCGCCCTGGAAGGATCCGGAGGCGAAGAAGTTGAGGGCATTGGTGACTTTAATTGCGACGGGCAATGCATGACCACCAGGCCCAGTCGGGAGCAGCTCTGCATGAAGGAGCCTGCAGATGTTTGCGACCATCTGGCCACTCAATCTTAGCCTTTGTAGGCACTGCTCCTCAGAGAGATCCAGAAAGCTCAGCCTCTGCCTGCCGACCCTCTCATGAGGGTAGTGCCTCCTGCGACGTCGGGCCCTCCGTTGTTCCCCTCCCTGCTCTTCTGCAGGTCCCTGTAGCGCACCTGCCTTGTGGAGCTGCAACTCCCATAACTGCACACCCTGCATCCTCCTCAGATGTAGTGTTGAATACATCCATTGCTTCCCCCCATCCTGATGGTGTCAGTTTGAGGGGATCCAAAATGCAAGCAAATATTTCTGAACAGAAGAGTTCTGAGTGTAAACAAAGAAATCTGAGTCTAAACACTAAGAACTCCCAATCAAACGTTTGTCTGAGAGAACTGCTTGCCCTGCTGCAAAAACTCACCTTTTATCCCCATTTGTCTATCACTGGTTTAAATGTCCAAATGGCTGCCGGCTACAACTCGCCTCGCTTTCCATGGTGTGTTTCAGAGGCCACGGGAGACATGTTCAGGCAGAGTTAAAATCATTTGTCTGCCTCAGTCCCCACAAATTTAATTGATTTAACTAGTTCAACTATGTTAATTCCCCCTTTAAATGTCACCCGCCAGTTTTAATTGCCGATGGGACTTCTGGCTTTCCGAAGTGTGTGCATGCGTACCCAGAGACATCTGGGTGAAACTCATTTTTCATCATGTTGAAGCTAGGACTCATTCCCACTCCAAACTTTAACAATTTTTATTGTCTCCCCGCCCCCAACTCACCCATTCTTCGGGATTATAATCATGCCCGAGATTTCAGAAAGGCAAACATTGCTAAAATGGCAGACGATTTGGAACAGTTTAATTGGCTAACCCTAGTGGGTGGTGATGAGACCGATATAGAATACAAATGGAAGGTTTTTAAGAACAAGATAAAACATCTGGAAGACAAATATGTACCCAAAGTCAAACAAAGGGAGTGTGGTAAGAAAAAGCCAAGGTCAAGCCAAGCTGACTGGTCATGTACAAAGAAAAATAAGATGTAAACAAAAATGTTTCTACAAACTTAAGGCATCTAATACTCAACTAAATGGAATTAAGTACAACGAATAGCTAAAGAAAATGAAGGCTGCTATGAGATTAGCTAAAAGAATAATGGAAAAGAGGATTGTAAACAATTGTGGAAGTAATGGGAAAAGCTTTTTCAGTTATGTGAAGAGTCAGAGAACTGTCAAAGACTGTACTGGGCCATTGAAGGATGCTCAAGGGCAGATTACAAAGAACTCACTGGGCATGGTGGAAATACTAAATGAGGTCTTTGAATCGGTCTTTGCTCTTGAAGACGATGCTCGACTGTTACAATTTAATGATCTTAATAATAAAACTAGTAGTATTAACATAGATGAACGTATTATTTTAGATAGAATTAAGAACCTGAAAATAGATAGAGCAGCTGGGCTGGATGATATCCAACCGAGGGTCCTCAAGGAGACATGTGTTGTGTGAGCCCCTTGCCCATATTTTTAATAGCTCATTGCACTCTGGGACAGTTCCCCTAGACTGGAAGGGGGCTAATGTAGTCCCCATCTTTAAAAAAGGAGACAATATAGACCCGGGTAATTATTAGACATCAATAATACGGTGCTTGAGGGTATCATTAGGAATGTAATACATGATTTATTGAATAGGGAGGGACATATTAGGGAGACCCAACATGGCTTCAAAAAACGGAGGTCATGTCTAACAAATTTGATTATCTTTTTTGAAGAAGTCACCAAGATGGTGGATGAGGGAAGCCCAGTAGACATTGTCTACTTAGACGTCCAAAAAGCTTTTGATAACGTACTGCACAAGAGGCTTCTCTACAAGATCGAAGCCTCTGGTATAAATGTAACCTTTCTATGATTCTATGAAGTGGTAATATATTGATCTGGATTGTGAACTAGCTGAAAGGCCGTAGGCAGAAAGTAGTTATAGATGGATCTGGATCTGTTTGGAGACCGGTCACCAGTGGTGTCCTGCAGGGATCGGTGTTGGGACCGTTGCTCTTTACTATTTATATTAATGATCTAGATGTAGGTGTTGGAGGCATGATCTGCAAATTTCCAGATGATACCAAGATCCGTGCGAGTGTCAGGATTGTAAACGATGTTCAACTGCTTCAGGCGGATCTTGATGTGTTGGGGGATTGGGCTCGTGACTGGCAAATGATATTTAATTTGGGGAAGTGCAGTGTCATGCATGTGGGCAGGGCAAATGCTCAACATACATACATCCTTCAGCGAAAAGCATTAAAGCAGGTGGAGAAAGAAAGATCTGGGCGTTCTAGTGCATAGATCTCTAAAGGTTCATGAGCAATGCCACGAAGCAATAGCAAGAGCAAATGGGGTATTGGGGTGCATTTATAGGGCAATTAACTATAAGATAAAGCATACTATTTTGTCCTTGTACAAGACCTTGATCGGGCCTCAGTTGGAATACCCTGTCCAGTTTTGATCCCCTCACATGGTGGGTGAGATTGAGGCTTTGGAAAGGGTGCATAGGAGGCCACTAGACTAATTCCCAGCTTAAAACATCTTAGTTATCAAGATATGCTAAAACAGCTGGAACTCTACACTTTAGAGAACCGTAGACATAGGGGTGATCTGATTGAGGTTTATAAGATAATGAAAGGAATAGATTGTGCTCAAGTTGACAGTTTGTTCCAAATAGATTCAGGAGGACCAGGGGTCACAATTTTAAGTTGTACAGGCCAGATGTAGGTTCGATGTTAGGAGAACTCCCTGCTCATTTCTAAATAGCGCCTAAACCATACAAACAAGCAGACCGCCTCAGTTTAATGTTTTATCTGAAATTCAGCCGCTCTGTCAATGCAGCACTCCCTCTGTACTGAACTGAAGTGCCAGTCTGGACTATGTGCTCAAACCTTGAAGTGGATTTGAACTCTCAGGCAAGAGTGCTACCGACTGCCCCAAGCTGAAACTATAGTAAAACGAGAAAGTCAAATAAAAGGCCTCTTTTCTCCACCATCCCTACTTCAGTTCTAACACCTTCACCAGATACACTAATCCCAGCTCTGCATCAATCGAGGTACATCAAACTTAAAGAATTGCAGAAGTTTTGGATTTGTAGATCCTTTTTCTTTCCAAATGCAGAGGATAAAATGCAGCAGGACAAAGATTCTCCTGCTGTCTTCCCCATTCTGCGCCCAATAAAGCGAACAGCCATTTGTGAGAACAGGCACAGTTAAGTAACAAAAAACTTGAATTCACAAATTAATAGTTACTTCCTTTCAAATGCTTGCAGATGGATTCCTTATAGGAAAATTAAATAGTTCATGCTCTAATAATCCCACTATGGTAGAAGTCTGCAACTCATGATTTTGTGCAGTTCCTTAGCCACACATGAAGCACTGACTTGAGTTACAAAACTATTCGACTGGCAAATGTGATTGAGATGTTAAGATAACATTGCAATATGAACCTAATATTCCATCCAAGAATCTTTACAGTTGTGAGAAGGAGTCAGTGACTTTTGCTGTAAGCAGTGCTGTGAAATTATTTTGAGTTGTGGGAGGCTGATTGAGTGAGGCGTTGACTGAATGAGTTGTTACTGAGAGGTCAGAAAGCGAAGTTGGCTTGAACAAGAATTGGTGACGGTGTTGTTAAATGTGCTGCTTCAACTGAGGCTATGCGAGGATTGTGCGAATGGGCAGTTTCTAAAATTAAGTAGATGAATATAAGAACATAAGAAATAGGAACAGGAGTAGGCCATACAGCTCCTCGAGCCTGGTCTGCCATTCAATAAGATCATGGCTGATCATCTACCTCAGCTCCACTTTCTCGCCTGATCCCCATATCCCTTGATTCCCTTAGTGTCCAAAAACCCATTGATCTCAGCCTTGAATATACTCAACAACTCAGCATCCACAGCTCTCTGGGGTAGAGAATTCCAAAGGTTCACAACCCTCTGAGTAAAGAAATTTCTCCTCATCTCAGTCCTAAATAGCTGACCCCCTTATCCTGAGACTATGCACCCTAATTCTAGACTCTCCAGCCACGGGCAACTGCCTCTCAGCATCTCCCCTTTCAAGCCCTCTCAGAATCTTATATGTTGCAATGAGATCACATCTTATTCTTCTAGGCCCATTCTCCTCAACCTTTCCTCATAGGTCAACCCTCCCAGGAATCAATCTAGTGAACCTTCGTTGCACTGCCTCTAAGGCAAGTATATCCTTCCTTAGGTAAGGAGACCAAAACTGTACACAGTACTCCAGGTGTGGTATCACCAAAGCCCTGTACAATTGCAGCAAGACGTCCTTGCTCTTGTACTCCAACCCCCTTGCAGTAAAGGCCAACATACCATTTGCTTCCCTAATTGCTTGCTATACCTGCACGTTAACTTTCTGTGCTTCATGTACAAGGACACCCAAATCCCTCTGAACACCAATATTTAATAATTTCTCACCATTTAAAAAATATTCTGTTTTTCTATTCTTCCTACTAAAGTGAATAACCTCACATTATACTCCACCTGCCACCTTCTTGCCCACTCACTTAACCTGTCTATATCCCTTTGCAGACTCTTCTGTGTCCTCCTCACAGCTTACTTTCCCACATAGCTTTGTATTGTCAGCAAACTTGGATACATTGCACTCGGTCCCTTCATTTAAGTCATTAATATTGATTGTAAATAGCTGAGGCCCAAGCACTGATCCTTGCGGCACCCCACTAGTTACAGCCTGCCAACCTAAAAATGACTCGCTTATTCCTAGTCTCTGTTTTCTCTCCATTAACCAATCCTCTATCCATGTTAATATATTACCCCCAACCCCATGAGCCCTTATCTTCTGAAACAACCTTTTGTGTGGCACCTTATTGAATGCCTTTTGAAAATCCTAATATACTACATCCACAGGCTCCTGTTTACCTACCCTGCTAGTGACATCCTCAAAAAACTCTAATAGATTTGTCAAACACGATTTCCCTTTCATAAAGCTATGTTGACTCTGCCTAATCATATTATGATTTTCTAAGTGCCCCGTTAGCACATCCTTATTAATGGATTCCAGCATTTTCCCGGCTATTGATGTTAGGCTAACTGGCCCGTAGTTCCCTGTTTTCTCTCTCCCTCCTTTCTTGAATAGTGGTGTTACATTTGCTACCTTCCAATCCACTGGGACCGTTCTACAATCTAGTGAATTTTGGAAGATCACAACCAATGCATTAACTATCTCTGTAGCTACCTCTTTTAGAACCCTAGGATGTAGACAATCAGGTCCAGGGGATTTGTTGGCTTTTAGTCCCATTAATTTCTCCAGTACTTTTTCTTTACTAATATTAATTATTTTAAGTTCCTTACTTTCATTAGACCTTTGGTTCCCCACTATTTCTGGTATGTTTTTTGTGTCTTCTACTGTGAAGACAGACACAAAATATTTGTTTAACGTCTCTGCCATTTCCATATTCCCCATTATAATTTCTCCTGTCTCAGCCTCTAAGGGACCCACATTTACTTTCGCTGCTCTCTTCTTTTTTACGTACTTGTAGAAACTCTTACAAAATGTTTTTATATTTCTTGCTAGTTTACTCTCATTCTATTTTCTTTCTCTTTATCAATTTTTTGGTCGTCCTTTGCTGGTTTCTAAAACTCTCCCAATCCTCAGGCTTACTACTCTTCTTGGCAACATTATACGCCTCTTCTTTTAATCTAATACTACCCTTAACTTCTATAGCTAACCGTGGAGTTTTTATTTCTCAATGGAATGTATATTTGTTGAGAATTATGAAATATTTCTTTAAATGTTCACTATTGCTTATTTACTGTCATATTGGAGGAGATGAGTCTTAATTTTAACACCATTATACCTTTCAAATAGTATTTTCAGACGTACATGTTTTAAGAAGCTATGTTCGAGGTGTACATTGACACATTCATTGCATGTGCTGGGAGCTATGTGGATTTATGGGTTGAAGCATTTTTTTTGTTTTTCGTCTCTAGGGTTCAGTTGTCTTGACGAGCCCATTAGTGGTCCAACTGATGGTCACTGACCTTGTTTGTCTGAAATGTTCACTTAATTCACTTTCTTTCTTCTCCTGGGAGGTGGTTTCCTTGTGGGGGGTGGTGGGGGGAGGGGATTTGCTTCAAGAAGCAATTCTTGAATTATTAATGGACTGCCGTTTCCTTCCTGAGTGAATTCATTCAATATGGAGAGATTGTAATTGTAAAAAATCTGTCTGGCCTTTTTATTTCGTCTGCAGAGAAAGTGAAATGGTTTTGTACATGACAATGTCTGCATGAAACAGGTAAAATCAATCAAGTGACATCTCTTCACATTTGAAGCTGATGTTATAAGTTTTGAATTTTGCTTAGCTTCATTTTTAATTAAAGAAGTAGATGATATATTTTGATCCCAAATCAGCTTAGTTTGCTAATTTTACATTGCTCATGGCCACATTGAAATAAATAACAGGATGTTTGCGTATGAGCAGCTGTCCATAATGGATGTGTGGACATATCTTAGTTAAAAGGGCTGTTTGCCTGGAAACTTGTGAATTGAGTGAAACCTTGCAGGCTCAAATTAATTGTTATTTCTGATCAGATCTATCTCTATACTCAAATAAGGTTATATTCAATGTTAAATTGTAGATTTTTGTATAATATTGTTGCTTTGATCTGAAAAATATCAACTTCAAAAGAAGTTAAAAGAAAGAGTTTGTTTAGAAGTTCTTGCAATTTCAAGAACAATTTACATTTATATAGCACCTTTCATGCAACTAAAGCTCCCTGGCACTGTACAGTGGGAGTGATGATCATTGAGCTGGGTCCAGTAGAAAGTTAGTGAAGATATAGTTGTGTTAGGGAAAGGATGTTCTCACTTATAAGTAATTCCTCACGATATTAGGGTTCAATGGCATTTATTTGCTTTCATAGGAATTAACAATACAATGATAACTGCTACTAATAATTACACATATACTTAACGCACTTACGGTACAAATTACTGGAGAATTCACACGTAACAGTTCTCGAGCTCGAAGGGTTAATAGCTGAACAGGCCTTGTCGAATTCTGAAGAATCTGTTCTAACACCCACCTTTTAAACCTTTCTTTCCACCCTGCTGTGCATCACATGTTCCAAAGCATTAGCTTTAATAACTTTAGTTTTAACAAGAATCACTCCCCAGGCATTCACCTTGACTGAACTGTTAATTAAGTCATTCAACTAGAGACAGTTACAGAGAACAAGGTTCTCTAAAGGGAAGTTACACCACTGTCCTCGGAGGAATCACTACCTAAATCTCTTGCTTCTTGACTTGATGGTGAAAACACGTCCATAGATATCTCACTGCTGAGAGATCTATGGTCCCCCTCAAGGCTGAGCAAACAAAGCCAGTTTGTGGCCTCTGCTGAATCTCCTTATCACCTCAAACACTGTCTTTGCTTTTCATTTCACTGGAAATGAAACTGAAACTAACATCTCTAGCCTTCTAACAGAAACTTACTTAACAGGCAAACGCTAAAAGTTAATATAAAGAATTAACCCTCTCCTCACAGTTATACGTTATGAGGAGCCCTTTGAAGAAGGGGAAAGAGATGGCAAAGGCGAAGACGTTTCGCAAGAACATTTCTGACAGCAGAGATAGTGGTGGCTGAAGGCCATGTTACTGACAGTGAGGGGGAGAGTTACAATGTCAGATGAATGGCCTTCATCCGTCTTGCCGCAAAACTCTGGAATTCTCTCCCTAAATCCTGACATCTTGCTGCATCTCTCCCCACTTTCAAAAACCTCCTTGAAACTTGCTCAACTGCACCTTTGATCACATCCCATAATTTCTTCTAGTCCTGCTTGGGTTTGACATTCTGCTATATTAGAAGTGCTGTATAGTTGTTGGCTGCATTTGGGCAGGTAGGAACGGAACCAGGAGAAGGCAGTGGGGTAGAGGTGGACAATGGAGGAAAGAATGGAACAGCCAATTCTATTGAAGTCCACAGAGATTTCAGGGAAGGCAAGGAGAGGTATACGCCACAGTCATAGGATATTGGGGCTATGGGTTGAATGAAACCAAACTAGAGGACCTTAAATAGGGTCATAGATCAGATTTCTACTTAGATATAAATAAATATTAATTGTTTCAGTCTTCAAAATTTGGTCTGATGTCTTCCACTCTGAAATTAGTTTGATAGTATAGCATAAGATTGTATTGAATCCAGTAATTATATTACTGCAAGTAGAGTAAATAGTTACTCCTTGGATCACACAACTTTCCAAGGGTTGATTGCAGAACAAGAACAGCTTTCATTTTGTAGGCAACAAAGTCTGTTTACGGGAACCAATGTGGAACCATCGAGAGAGAAAACGGTTATGTGAAAACCCGGAATTATAGAACCATAGAATGATACAGCACCGAAGGAGGTGATTCAGCCCATCGTGCCTGTTCTGGCTCTTTGAAAAATCTATCCAATTAGTCCCACTCTCCTGCCCTTTCCCCATAGCCATGCAAATACTTCCTCTTCAAGTATTTATCCAATTCCTGTTTGAAAGTTACTATTGAATCTGCTTCCACCACCCTTTCAGGCAGTACATTCCAGATCATAACAACTCGCTACATAAAAAAAATTCTCCTCATCTCGTCTCTAATTCTTTTGCCATTTACCTTAAATCTGTGTCCTCTGGTTACTGACCCTTCTGCCAGTGGAAACAATTTTTTCTTATTTACTCTATCAAAACCCTTCATGATTTTGAACACCTCTATTAAATCTCCTCTTAACCTTCTCTGCTCCAAGGAGAAAAATCCCAGCTTCTCTAGTCTCTCTACATAACTGAAGTCCCTCATCCCTGGTACCATTCTAGTAAATCTCCTCTGCACCCTCTGTAAGGCCTTGGCATCCTTTCTAAAGTGTGGTGTTCAGAATACTCCAGATGGGGCCTAACCAGTGATTTATAAAGGTTTAGCATAACGTTCTTGCTTTTCTACTCTATGCCTCTGTTTACTAAGCCAAGGATCCCATATACTTTTTTAACAGCCATCTCAACTTGTCCTGCCACCTTCAAAGATTTGTGTACATACACCCCAAGGTCTCTGTTCCTGCACCCCATTTACATTTGTAGCATTTAAATTGCCTCTCCTCATTCTTCTTACCAAAATGCATCACTTCACACTTCTCTGTGTTAAATTTCATTGGCCATGTGTCTGCCCACTTCACCAGTCTGTCTATGTCATCCTGAAGTCTGTTACTATCCTCGTCACTGTTTACTACATTTCTGGGTTTTGTATCATCTGTAAACTTTGAAATTATGCCCTGTACACCCAAGTCCAGGTCATTAATACATATCAAAAAGAGCAGTGGTCCTAATACCGACCCTTGGGGGACAGCACTGCGCACTTCCCTCCAGTCTTAAAAACTACCGTTCACCACTACTCTCTGCTTTCTGTCCCTTAACCAATTTTGTACCCATGCTGCCACAGTCCCTTTAATCCCATGGGCTTCAATTTTGCTTACAAGTCTATTATCTGGTACTTTATCAAATGCATTTTGAAAGTCCGTATACACAACATCAACCGCGCTACCCTCATCAACCCTCTCCGTTTCTTCATCAAAGAACTCAATCAAGTTAGTCAAACAGGATATGCCTTTAACAAATCCATGCTGGCTGTCATTTATTAACATAGAAACATCGAAAAGAGGAGCAAGGGTAGGCCATTCGGCCCTTCGGGCCAAAAGCCATTCAAAATGATCATGGCTGATCGTCTAACTCATTACTCTGTTCCCGCTTTTTCCCCATATCCCTTGATCCCTTTAGCATTAACCCATTGTAATGGCTTAAATTAAAACAGTGACATTCCTTACAGCAATAACCACCACCACCACAATCACCAATTTATATGGCACCTTTAATGTAGAAACATTTCCCAAGGTGCTTCACAGAGGTGTAAGGGATAAAATGAGTGCAGTGCCAAAGAAGGAGATATTAGGAGGGATGCCTAAAAAGTTGGTCTAAGTGGTGGGTTTTACGGAGAGTCTTAAAGGAGGATGAGAAAGAGATGGAGAGGCGGAGAGATTTAGGGAGGGAATTTCAGAGTGTGGGGCCCAGGCAGCTGGAGATCTGGCTGCCAAAGGAGGGCCGAAGGGAGAGGGGAATGGATAAGATGCAGAAGTTATAGGAACGGAGAAGTCAGGAGGAGTTGTAGGACTGAAGGACATTACAGAGATGGGGAGGGCAAGGCTATGAATGGATTTCAACACAAGGATGAAAAATTTAAATTTGAGAGAGCAAGAGCCAGTGTAGGTCAGCAAGGAAAGGGGTGATGGGTGAATGGGACTTGGTGCCGGATAGAATACAGATAGCAGAGTTTTAGATGAGCTGAAGGTTATGAAAGGTGGAGAATGGGAGGTGGCAAGGAAAGCATTGAAGGTAGCAAAGGCATGGATGAGGGTTTCAGTGGAAGATGGGCTGAGGCAGGGGTGGAGGTGGAGGCGGGTGATGTTACAGAGGTGTATTTCAATGATATCTAAAACAATGTGTTAAGATGCAGGTTTAAATGCTGACAAATTATTCCCTAGTTTTTTTACAAAAGAAATTTTACTCCATTTAACACTGAAAGGGGAAATAATTACAGTATTCCAAATTACCTTAATTTTTTTCCTAATGTCTTTTCCAGCCTCCTCGTCACCCCCTGTTATCTGTGCACCTTCACCCAGCCCTTTGCCTTCCCGAGCTCCCTGTCCTGTTTTTGTTGCCTCCTTGCCTCCGTGTGCAATCGTACCCCTTACCTTCCCCAGCAACCTCAGCATCTTCTGCCAACTCGTGGTCCTCCCCACTACTCATGCGCTTTTCCCACTTTGCCTTCCCCTCTAACCATGTACCATTTCCTGCTTCTCTATTAGGAGAAAAGGATTAAAACAATTGAAAAAAATAATCAAGAGAATGCCTGTTAAAGGACATTATCACATGCAAAAAAAAAAGAATAAAACAGAAAAGACTAATGAATACAGTTGTCAAAAGCAGAATCATGCAACATGGGTGCAGGTGATACTTTAATTGTGGTATTGTGTTTTATGGCAGTTCTGGATTTTTGTGTTACGAATGACAGTTGTACATGGGAGATAGAGTGGTAATGGCAGGGCTGTACTGCAGGCATGCTGCCAGGGAATAACAATTTCCCAGTTTGTGCTATAAACTGAAGCTCCCTCTGTGACAGCAGTCAAAACATTATTTGACCCCATGGGACATAATTATGATACCTAGTAAAGCTATTTCACTGGCGGCATTATACCAAACAGCATTATCTTCTGTTAACAAGTCAGTCATGCCTTCTGTTATAATCCCATTGCTATATTATATATAATTATATTTTTTCTGATTTGAAGTTAAGACATTTTAAAGATTAAATGAGATGTATTTGAATAGAGGACCATTCTAAATTTGAATGATTTTGTCATATCAGGAATTGAACAGTCCCCAGATAATTTATCTCAATGATTTCATTTTGATCCTGTCCTACTTTTCTTGGTAATTATGATGCACAGAGCTTTTGCTCAAGATCAATACGCTAGTATTGTTTAATAATCAATATAGATGAAGAAAACAGTGACATTTCATGATAGGTATTAAATGCTTACTCATTTAGAATGTTAATCATAGAATCATAGAATGGTTATAACACAGAAAGAGGCCATTCAGCCCATCGAGCCCATACCGGCTCTTTGTAAGAGCAAACCAGTTAGTCCCATTCCCCCGCTCTTTCCCCGTAGCCCTGCAAATTTTTTACCTTTAAGTATTTATCCAATTCCTTTTTGAAAGCCATGATTGAATCTGCATCCACCACTCTTTCAGGCAGCGCATTACAGATCATAGCTACTCGCTGCGTAAAAAGATTTTCCTCATGTTCTTTTGCTAATCACCTTAAATCTGTGTCCTCTGGTTCTGGATCCTTCCACCAATGGGAACAGTTTCTCTTTATTTACTTTATCTAAACCTTTCACAATTTTGAACACTTCTATCAAATGTCCTCTTAACCTTCTCTGCTCTAAGGAGAACAACCCCAGCTTCTCAAGTCTATCCATGTAACTGAAGTCCCTCATCCCTGGAACCATTCCAGTAAATCTTTTCTGCACCCTCTCTAAGGCCTTCACATCCTTCTTAAAGTGCAGGGCCCAGAATTGGACACAATACTCCAGCTGTGGCTGAACCAGTGTTTTATAAAGGTTCAACATAACTTCCTTGCTTTTGTACTCTATGCCTCTATTTATAAAGCCCAGGATCCCGTATGCTTTTTTAACCACTTTCTCAACCTTCAAAGATTTGTGCACATATACCCCTAGGTCTCTCTGTTCCTGCACCCCCTTTAGAATTGTCCCCTTTAGTTTATATTGCCTCTCTTCCTTCTTCCTGCTAAAATGTATCACTTTGCACTTCTCTGCGTTAAATTTCATCTGCCATGAGTCCGCCCATTCCACCAGCCTGTCTATGTCCTCTTGAAGTCTATTACTATCCTCCTCACTGTTTACAACACTTCCAAGTTTTGTGTCATCTGCAAATTTTGAAATTGTGCCCTGTACACCAAAGTCCAAGTCATTAATATATATCAAAAAAGCAGTGGTCCTAGTACCGACCCCTGGGGAATACCACTGTATACCTTCCTCCAGTCCGAAAAATAACCGTTCACCACTACTCTCTGTTTCCTGTCACTTATCCAATTTCATGTTCATGCCGCCACTGCCCCTTTTATTCCATGGGTTTCAATTTTGCTGACAAGCCTATTATGTGGCACTTCATCAAACCCCCTTTGAAAGTCCAAATACACAACATCAACCGCGTTGCCCTCATCAACCCTTTCTGTTACCTCATCAAAAAATTCAATCTAGTTAGTTAAACACGATTTGCCTTTAACAAATCCGTGCTGGCTTTCCTTTATTAATCCACACTTGTCCAAGTGACTACTAATTTTGTCCCAGATTATTGTTTCTAAAAGTTTCCCCACCACCGAGGTTAAACTGATTGTCCTGTAGTTACAGGGTTTACCATTAGACCCTTTTTTGAACAAGGGTGTAACATTTGCATTTCTCCAGTCCTTTGGCACCACCTCTACATCTAAGAATGATTGGAAGGTTATGGCCAGCACCTCTGCAATTTCCACCCTTACTTCCGTCAGCAACCTGGGATGCGTCCCATCTAGACCAGGTGACTTATCTACTTTAAGTACAGCCAGCCTTTCTAGTACCTCCTCTTTAACAAATTTTAACCCATCCAGTATCTCAACTACATCCTGTTTTACTGTGACTTTGGCAGCATCTTCTTCTTTGATAAAGACTGATGCAAAGTACTCATTTAGTACCTCAGCCATGCCTTCTGCCTCCATGCATAGATCTCCTTCTTGGTCCCTAATCAGCCCCACCGCTCCTTTAACTACCCATTTAATCTTTGTATGCCTATAGAAAACTTTTGGATTCCCTTTTATGTTGGCCGCCAATCTATTCTCATACTCTCTCTTTGCCCCTCTTATTTCCATTTTTACTTCCCCTCTGTACTTTCTATATTCAGCCTGGTTCTCACTTGTATTATCAACCTGACATCAGTCATATGCCCCTTTTTTCTGCTTCATCTTACTCTCTATCTCTTTCATCATCCAGGGAACTTTGCTTGCCCTACCTTTCCCCCTCGTGAGTATGTACCTAGACTGTGCCTGAACCACCTTCTCTTTAAAGGCCGCCCGTTGTTTGATTACAGTTTTGCGTGCCAATCTTTGATTCCAATTTACCCAGGCCAGATCCGTTCTCAGTGGGCCCTCCTCCAATTAAGTATTTTTACTCTAGATTGCTTCTTGTCCTTTTCCATAACTAATCTAAACCTTATGAAACTATGATCACTGTTCCCTAAATGTTCCCCCACTGACACTTGCTCCACTTGACCCACTTCATTCCTCACAACCAGATCCAGCAATGCCTCATTCCTCTTTGGGCTGGAAACATACTGATATTAGATTATGCAGGTGGGTGCTAAAAGTGTAACAAATATCAAAGAATTGTTTTTACGCAATGTATGCATCATGAAATACATTTAGCATGTGACCACACATATTGTACAAATTATAAGCCTGTATTAGGGACATTTACTGGGGATAGCCACAGACACTCAGTACATTAAGGTGATTAGCTGGGAAGATGTGCATTGTAGACTCACCACTCACGCTTTGTTTGAGACGACTGGGAATGGCCGGGCCGCCTTCTCCCAGAGAGATAAGAGCCCATCTATATTGATGAGATTATGTATCTTGCCATTGTCCCATGTCGTTAGCATCACTAGCCATCTCCTCTTGATGAGGTTAAATGTCTTGCCATTGTTTCAGCAAGCCGATGATGTCAGGTCAGGTGCCGGCCAGTCAGGGTCTCTTTTGTCAAGCTGATGGACTCCCAGCCTCAACAGCTTTTTGGGGAGAGAGTTCCAGATTTCCACTACCCTTTGTGTGAAGAAGTACTTCCTGACATCAATCCTGAACAGCCTAGCTCTAATTTTAAGGTTATGCCCTCTCGTTCTGGACTGCCCCACAATCAGTAAATGATCGCAGGGCTAGAAACGAACCCTACTGCCTGCATCAAATATGGCGCTGTGCTATACACCACACCTCCATGTGAATATGTCAGGGATGGAGAGTGCGGACTACAGAGATGCGAACCACATGTACAAAGTACTTTTCTCCCAGTTTGCCAGCAGCAATGTCCGGGAGATCAATTGCCGATTCCAGGAGACTTGGCAACCCTACCTGTGAGTTTATCATGTGTATCCCTTAGTGGCCTATCCCTACCCTGATTTTCCTTTTGTTATTTATGTGTCTGTAGAATATTTTAGTATTTCCTTTTATATTCTTTGATCATTGAATGGTGTAGTTTCTCTTTGCCTTTCTAATTGTTTTTCTTGAGTTCTTTCCTAACCTCTTTGTATTCCCTTTTGTCATCCTTTCCATTATTGCCCATGTACTTAGTGCATGCCTTTCTCTTTAGTTTCAATTTTTCCCTTATCTCTTTACTCATTCATGGTGTTTCATTATTGGCTACTTTGTTCTTGTTTTTTAGCGGAATATATTTCTCCTGAACTCTATTGATAACCTTTTAAAATATTTCCCACTGCTGTTCTATCTCTTTGTTTGCCAATATTATTTTCCAGTTTGCCTTCCTTCATTCCATTTTCATCCCCTCAAAATTAACTTTTTTCTAATCTATTAATTTGGCCTTTGTCTCCCTTGTCTTTCTCAATCATTATCTTAAACCTCATTATGTTGTGATCGTTATTGCCTAGATGTTCCCCTAGTGCTTACTGTTTCTACCTGCTCTGGTTCATTTTCCAGATTTGCCTACATATTTCTTCTTCCACTTCCCTTCCACTACTAGGTGGTCTGTAGAATACCCCTATTAGCATGATTGATCCCGTCTTATCCTTTATCTCAAGCCATATGGATTCTGTTTCTATCGTAATGTTAGATATGTCCCTTTTTTCTACTGCCATTATGTTTTCTCTAATTAGTACAGCTACCTCACCCCTCTCTTCATTCCCTATCCTTTCTAAATATGTCATAAGTCTTATCCACACCTCTATTTATCTTTTCTGCCAGGATTCTGTTCCCATTCTGGTTCAGGTGGAGCCCGTCCCATCGGTATAGCTCCCTTCAGTCCCAGTAAGTGCCAGTGTCCCATGCAATAGAACCCCTCATTCTCACACCACTCTTTCAGCCACGCATTCACCTTCCTGATCTGACCATCTCTGTGTGAATTAGTGCATGGCTTGAGTCGTAATCCTGAGATTACTACTGATGGGGTCCTGCTTTTTAATTTAGTTCGTAGCTTCTGATACTCCGTGAGCAGGACTGCCTCCCTATTCTTCTCTATGTCACTGGTCCTGACATGGACCATGGCAAATGGATCTTCCCTCTCCCTTTCCATGTTCCTTTCTAGTTGTTCTGCGATACCCTTTACCCTGGCACCATTATTCCATGGCAGGGTCTGATTCCACCATTATTCCATGGCAGGTTCTGATTCCACCATTATTCCATGGCAGGGTCTGTTTCCACCATTATTCCATGGCAGGGTCTGTTTCCACCATTATTCTATGGCAGGTTCTGATTCCACCATTATTCCATGGCAGGGTCTGATTCCACCATTATTCCATGGCAGGGTCTGTTTCCACCATTATTCCATGGCAGGGTCTGTTTCCACCATTATTCTATGGCAGGTTCTGATTCCACCATTATTCCATGGCAGGGTCTGATTCCACCATTATTCCACGGCAGGGTCTGATTCCACCATTATTCCACCCATTTTTCATTCGCTTGAAGTTTCTGTTCTGGGTGCAAGGTGCCATTTGCTACACTCGTCCTTTCACCAATGCACATCCAAATGAGTTGGATGACTTAAGGAGTCCATGTTTCCAGCATTATACACAGATAAATGAGGCACATCCTTCTCAGGATCTGACTCAGCCAGGGGAAGTGAAACATTTACAGCATTGAATACTTTTGCCCATATCTCGTGTTTTCTTGCATCTTTTGAGATTTTATTTTCTGTTGTGGGAAGCTTTTGAGCCACATTTTAAACTGCCAGTGTGAGGGTCTTTCTGATTGTCAGCATGCTTTTGACCACATCGATAATACGCAGCATGGGAAAAACAAAAGCAATCCCTTGGTGAGAAATCACTGTAGTTGAACACTTATGTCAGAAGCTGGAGTTTAAAACATACTACTTATAGCAGGTGCATGGGAAAACCATTGCCTCCAAGTTCCCCTCCAAGTCACACACTATCCTGACTTGGAAATATATCGCTGTTTCTTCATCACCGCTGGGTCAATAGCCTGGAACTCCCTCCATAACAGCACTGTGGGAGAACCTTCACAACTCGGACTGCAGCGGTTCAAGAAGGTGCCTCATCACCACCTTCTCAAGGGCAACTAGGGATGGGCAACAAATGCTGGCCTTGCTAGTGATGCCTATATCCCAAGAATGAATTAAAAAAAGCTTACTTGCTGTGCCTCCAGAAAGTGACTGCCACTTTTACGTTGCTTCAGGCTTTTAAATCCGAGTCCTGATGGATAAAGATTATCTCTGCTGGCTGATGGACTCTCAGATGAAATGAGTTTGGGTGGTCTCAACCAGGTTTTAGTGAGTTTAGGCCAACAACACAAAAGTGGTATTAAATGACAACAGGATGACCATTCTTGGAAATCGTCGATGAGCACAAGAAGCAATCATGTTAATCAGTACCTGCAGTTCCTGTATTTTTCTGACCATTTGTGCAGTTGTTACCTCACACCGACACAGATGAGTTTGACAATATTATTGAGAGTGACATGAGTTGTTTGTGTGTCTTGCTGTTTACCCAGAGTAAAAAAATTCTAATGAGGTCCTGCTGTTAAATTCAGCAGGACCGCCCCCTTCCTGGCATTTCCAGGTTTCCCGGCCAATGACAGATGCCTCCGCTCCCTCCCCGCCTCCCCGTAAATATCGTGGCCTATCTGTGCAATCTACCGCAGTAGTTTTTGGTTGAACACCAATTACAGAGACAGAAATTCATTATAACACTAAGGAAGCGATTGGCATCAGGAATGCCGATTGTACAAGTATCCCTATCTTTATCTGGGTCAAATAATCAAAAACGGATTTGTGAAGAGATGGCTGAGAAACATGATTAAACTTGACATTTATTCCTGGCAATCATTCTGTGTGTGTGCTTCACATTTTTTGTTAAAGTCATCAATAATCATACAAGGGGCAGGGTTATTACAACAGACTGACATTGTAGATCAAATGCAACCTATGATTTAATAGGACAGCGATTCAATATTTGCAGTAGCTGGTGACAGCCCAGTTGAATTTCAAAATCTTGTCAATTGTTAGTTGAACGTTCTCAGAATTGTTTGCGAATTTGATTTGGGAAACGGCAGCTGGTGTCCTCAGGTAGCTCGCCGGCGAAGAGGATTTCAGTTTCGGGCCACTGCATCTCTGGCATCAGCCCTCGAGTAAGTCCTGGAATAGGGGGAGGGAACCGGTCGAAGGCTGGCAATAGTCTTCCGCATTGCAGCGGAACCGGGAGGAGCACTTCTGCACTTCCCGGCTCCACATTCAGGTAAACATCTTTTAAGAAAACTTAACTTTATAGTTGTCCTTTTAAGGACCGCTGGTTAGGCCACATGTGGACAATGTTTTCCTGAACACAGCCGATATGATGCTGGCTACGTTCAGGTCAGCCCAATTTTGCATAGGGGGCCTCCAACAGGCGTTAGACTCCCTATTTACATAAGTAAAGGGTCTAATGTTTGGTTCAGGTGCGGGCCCTGGAAGTCTCTTTTTCTGTCTTCACCAATATGGTGGGTAGCCCATTCCCACTGGGTGGGTTAGGTTAAAATCGGGGCTAGAAGGTCAAAAAAATCTGAGAAAATTAACTATGGAACACACACATATATTGCGAAGCACCCTAAAACTTGGAATCAACTAAATGAAGGCTTTAATGAATTAATATTATGTTCACTCTGTTTTGCATGTCCTATAATGTACTTCCATTTATTTCTTTATAAACCTACTGATGTATCTTAGGTCTCGAATTCATTTTAGAGAACTTTTCATTGCCTTGGAGCACTTCCTAAAATAAGCAATCCAAATGAGAGATCTGTGAATCTGCTAAGAACAATCAACCTCTGATCCAGGAAGACACAGCGATTAGACTTTATGGCTTTAAACGGACACACAAAGTTACGCACTTTAGCAGCAGATATATGTTGTGCATTAGATGATACAATGCTTCTGTCCTTATCAAGTAGCACATTATGTGATTTCCTGAAATCAATACCATGCTAGTACTAAAGTAAGTGCCTTGAGGATGTTCAAGGGTTAACAGTTTCAAAGTTTGGATTGCTATAGCAACCCAAAACTCATAACTATGAAAACTCAAACTTCATTACTGTACAAAGTCCTTCAGGTTACTGTAGAAATCCAGAACTCAGATAACTGCAGAAACCCAAGACTTGAATAATGATAGAAACCCCTCAAAAATCTTACACATTGCTGGAGCTCAGTTTGAACCCAAGATTTAATCTCTAGTTTCTGATGATTGGGAATTTTTCAAACTTTGCTCTTGCAGTTTAAGACATTATTGCAATCCATCTTTTGAACGGTAGTGCTATAACGCAATGTTCATCCTGTATTTGATGGAAAAATTCAACCACAACCTGTAGAAATAGTCCCATTCCCTGTCTTGTTGGAAATATGCAAGGTCCAAAGTGCAAAGGGAGGCAACAGGAGAGGTGTGGTTGAGAATTGTGTTGTTTAAAGAGATAGGGATTAAATGAAGCCCCAAACTCACCCTGAAGCTGCAAACTTACTCCTTGGAGTAAGTTTTCTGGAAGCTGTGCTCCTGGCACAGAATCTTGCTCGATGGGAGTGCAGATTTTTTTTTATTCGTTCATGGGATGTGGGTGTCGCTGGCAAGGCCAGCATTTATTGCCCATCCCTAATTGCCCTTGAGAAGGTGGTGGTGAACTAGGCTCTTGAACCGCTGCAGTCCATGTGGTGAAGGTTCTCCCACAGTGCTGTTAGGAAGGGAGTTCCAGGATTTTGACTCAGCGGCGATATATTTCCAAGTCGGGATGGTGTGTGACTTGGAGGGGAACGTGCAGGTGGTGGTGTTCCCATGTGCCTGCTGCCCTTGTCCTTCTAAGTGGTAGAGGTTGCGGGTTTGGGAGGTGCTGTCGAAGAAGCCTTGGTGAGTTGCTGCAGTGCATCCTGTTTATGGTATACACTGCAGCAACGGTGCGCCGGTGGTGAAGGGAGTGAATTTTTAGGGTGGTAGATGGGGTGCCAATCAAGCGGGCTGCTTTGTCCTGGATGGTGTCAAGCTTCTTGAGTGTTGTTGGAGCTGCACTCATCCAGGCAAGTGGAGAGTATTCCATCACACTCCTGACTTGTGCCTTGTAGATGGTGGAAAGTCTTTGGGGAGTCAGGAAGTGAGTCACTCGCCACAGAATACTCAGCCTCTGACCTGCTTTTGTAGCCACTGTATTTATGTGGCTGGTCCAGTTAAGTTTCTGGTCAATGGTGACCCCCAGGATGTTGATGGTGGGGGATTCGGCGATGGTAATGCCGTTGAATGTCAAGGGGAGGTGGTTAGACTCTCTCTTGTTGGAGATGGTTATTGCCTGGCACTTGTCTGGCGCGAATGTTACTTGTCACTTATCAGCCCAAGCCTGGATGTTGTCCAGGTCTTGCTGCATGCGGGCACAGACTGCTTCATTATCTGAGGGGTTGTGAATGGAACTGAACACTGTGCAATCATCAGCGAATATCCCCATTTCTGACTTTATGATGGAGGGAAGGTCATTGATGAAGCAGCTGAAGATGGTTGGGCCTAGGACACTGCCCTGAGGAACTCCTGCAGTAATGTCCTGGGGTTTAGATGATTGGCCTCCAACAACCACTACCATCTTCCTTTTGTGCTAAGTATGACTTCAGCCACTGGAGAGTTTTCCCCCGATTCCCATTGACTTCAATTTTTCTAGGGCTCCTTGGTGCCATACTCGGTCAAATGCTGCCTTGATGTCAAGGGCAGTCACTCTCACCTCACCTCTGGAATTCAGCTCCTTTGTCCATGTTTGGACCAAGGCTGCAATGAGGTCTGGAGCCGAGTGGCCCTGGCGGAATCCAAACTGAGCATCGGTGAGCAGGTTATTGGTGAGTAAGTGCCGCTTGATAGCACTGTCAACGACAACTTCCATCACTTTGCTGATGATTGAGAGTAGACTGATGGGACGATTGAAGAATCAAACATGGAGGTTAGTGCAACTAATCATGGTGCTCTTGACTTCCTGGTCATTAATGACGGTGTCCTGTTTACTTAAGAACATACAGAAAGAAAGGTGAGAAAAAGACTGTCAGGCCTATCAATGCTCACCCTATCCTCAACTTGATTGGAGCTTTAAACCCCATATCTTATCTATAGCCAAGACTGTCTATTTTCACCTATGTAGCATTTTCCACCTCCACACTCTCCACTTTAAACCCCATATCTTATCTATAGCCAAGACTGTCTATTTTCCACCTCCACACTCTCCACTGCTGCTGAAACCCTCATCCTGGTTTTCGTTACCTTCAGGCCTGGCTTCCTTTTTGACCAAAGTGGAATAAAAACAATACCAACTTACACTCTTATAACACCTTTAAAGTAATGATGCATCCTAAATCATTTTTCAAATCCATCAAAAGTAGGAACATAAATGTTAGGAAATGAATTGGATTGAAAATAAATCACTGCTATAAAGATCTGCAGAAAAAGAAATGATTCCCAATTTAATGAGTGGCTGAGACAATCACAAATGGGTTAGTGGCAGATTGAAGAGTTGGGTATTCATAGCAACTAATGATGGATTGAAACAGATGAGAATGGAGCATGTTTTTGGAAAGGGTTCTCTATACTTTCATCCACTGTTTTCTATGAAAGGGCAATGAAATTGTTGTGATGGCCCCATGTGTACGTCTGTGTACATGTCTGTTCTTCTGTTTGTCTAATGAAAGAGAAAGACTAGCTGCACACATGTTCACCAAACATAGACATGTAAAGCTCCCTGGAGGATTGTCTACATTTCATTACATGTTACATCTGAAAGAAAGAAAGACTTGAATTTATGTAGTGCCTTTTACGAGCTCAAGATATCCGAAAGCGCTTTACAGCCAATGAAGTACTTTTGAAGCATAGTCACTGCTGTATTGTAGAAAACACGACAGCCAATTTATGCACAGCAAGATCCCACAAACAGCAATGAGATAATGACCAGATAATCAGTTTTGGTGATGTTAGTTGAGGGATAAATATTGGCCAGGACCCCGGGAGAACTCCCTTGCTCTTCTTCGAAATAGTGCCATGGGACATCCACCTGAGAGTGCAGAAGGGACCTTGATTTAATGTCTCATCCGAAAGACGGTCACAAAACTTTGATGTAACCACAGACTAGACATTGTGAGTGGCTGCCTTATTCAAATTTGTACAACAAATATAACAGAAACCTTCAACAATGATATGAATTTGTAGAAACATTTTAATTATCAAATGCATAAATACACTTTGAAACAGGAACATTTTGTTACCTTATTTAGAAAGTTTAAGAATATATAGTGGATGAATAATGTGAATAATGTGAATTTGACTTTTGTGTTTTCCAAGTCAGGGAAACAAAATTGATGGATGGGAGTTTTCAATGTAGAAATGAAGACACATTTTCAGCTGTATGTGGCCATTGTTCCTGGAGTAATCTGCTCCCACAGCTCTACTATAGATCCCTCCAGGATGATGGTCACCACAGTGAGTTCATGCTGCAGCAGACACCATGTAAACTGCCGTGGAAATTTCTGCTATTTGGTTTTCTTTTTTTAATCTTAGTTTAATACTGCAAGTTTTTGCAACAGCAGGATGCAGGGATATGATTATCTCATTGTGTCGTCTTCTGTGTATAAACAGGCTTCAGCATCTTGAAGATATAGCGACATTGGGGTGATTTTGACTTTGTGCCATAGTGTAAAATGGATGATAGTAAATCAGCAATCTGTTTTATATCTTTCCTGATTTTTATTTCCATTGACTTCAATCAGGAGAGATTTAAAACGGGCTGCTGATTCGCTATCATTCGTTTTACACTATCGTACAATGTCAAAATTACACCCATTGTCTCTTTAAAAAGTAAACTGGTTTAAAGCTGTATTTGGACTGTGTTTCATTTCCAGGCTGCACAGTTAGACCAATTATTTCCCTTTGGATTCTCACTGGCAGCGCAATATGACTGAATATTGGTGTTACTAATAGCATGAGCTACATAAACTTATATAGAATTGGCAGGCCTTTCCCCACATTATCTCACCTGATGGAAAGAAAAAATATATATTTTATCTCGGGGAAACCATGTTCTTCAGTTTTATTCTGCTGGTTTACAAATGATCAATCTCTCCCCTTCCATTGCTGCTGCTCTTCTCTGTAATTTTAGCCCCAATTCCTGATGTCATTTACAGCAGTTCAACAACCTTCTTGTGGACAACTTCACATTTCAATATCCAATTTCACACAGCTCCGAACTGTGCTGCGCACTCTAATTGCTTCCAAAAAGTACGTGCTAAATGCACACCAGAAAACGACACTCTTCTCGAGTCAGCTTAAGCTGCAACTTTCCATAAAATAGATTGGGCAGTTTGTCAAAGTCAGGCCCCATGACTGTGCTTGCAACAAAGTTATACGACCAGATGTAACATATAGTGAAATGTAGAGTATCCTCCAGGGAGCTTTACGTGTTTGTACATTTGGTGAATACATGTGCGCTGTTCTTCAGTTATTTCACTTTCATCAGACAAACAGAAGAACAAATATGTGCACAGACATACACGTGAGACCATGTAGATGTTGGTGTGAACAATTATTTTCAATTATTTGAACAGGAGCCCAACTATTTCCAATTAACATTTGATTTAGAAATGGTTTAAACCCACATCTAGTAAAGCTGTTGGCTCGAGGAAAATGTCAGCTGAATGCCAGTTTTCTCCAAAGAGTTCAGCTTCATTATGCAATTTTATTGCACTTGGATTTCTGCTCGGTTTGGTTTGTGATTCATATATTGGGCTTGATATTAGCAGGGCGGCGGGTTCTCAGCGGGGGGTCGACTGGGGGCGAGGGTAACGCGCCCTGTGAAATCGGGATGCTCCGCACGCAATTATAGGATAATTGGATCCACTTACCTGTGCTTCCGGGTTTCCCACTGGTAAGCTGCGCGGTGGAAAGACTGCGCATGCGCAGCAAGGTCTGTCAGCTGGAGGAGCCCTATTTAAAGGGGCAGTCCTCCACTGGCTGATGCTGTAGAAAATAGGAAAAATTACAGCATGGAGCAGCCCAGGGGGTAGGCTGCTCCCAGGTTTAATGATGCCTCACTCCAGGTATCATTGGATGGGGTGAGGAGGAGGGGGAGGACAGAGATCTTCCCCCCGGAGGGCGGCAGGAAGCGGCCTGCCTCTGCCACCAAGAAGGCCTGGCTCGAGGTGGCAGAGGAGGTCACCTGCACCACCAACATATCGCGCACCTGCATACAGTGCAGGAGACGCTTCAATCACCTAAGTAGGTCAGCCGAATTGAGTACACTTACTCATTCCCCTACACTCCGTCTGCCACATCACCGCCCCCACCCCACATCTCCTTCTGCACTGCTAACACTATTCTATCACATCATCCCTCACACCCAATCAAAGCTCATCCTCATCTTACCTGCACTTACTCACCTCGCCAGTACTCATCCCGCCACTACCACTCAACCCAATCCTCATACAATCTCATGGCTCTATCTCATACTCACCCTCTCATGCATCTCTTTCACGGTCAGCCTCACTCAACCTGCCACTACCTGTGCTGCAGCCACAGTGCATGCATCACATATGTGCAGTAGGAAGCGTAAGGCAAACATGTTGTGAGCATGAAGGGTGTTTGGGGGTTAGTCATGGTGTTTACCTATATTTAATTTCTGATCAATTCACATAACATATTATATTGTCACCACTACTGTCACGTCTTTGCGAATCTTGTCTGGTTTGTGCAATAATGCCCTTTCCTGAGGATCGCTATGAAGACCCACAACTGATGCCACCCATTGTGTCACTGCAGAGTGGGTGTAGGTGTATTTGCAGGGCTCTTTTGTGCAGACGACTGAGAGACGTCGGCGATGTCCCCGGTGGCACCCTGGAAGGATGCGGAGGAGAAGTTGTTGAGGGCAGTGGTGACTTTGACAGCGACAGGTAAGAAGATGGTGCTCGGGCCAGCCGGGAGCAGCTCGGCATGAAGGAGGCTACAGATATCCACGACTACATGTCCACGGAAGCTGAGCCTCGGTCTGTAGACCCTGTGGCAAGGGTAGTGCCTTCTGCGAAGCATTTCTCTCTGCGGTTGCCCTCCCTCCTGCTGTGCAGGTGGATGTGTCACAGCACTGTGTTGTGGAGTTCCACATGTCAGAGGTGGACGGCGTGGCCGGCGAGGCTGGTGATGCTGTTCGCCCTCCGAGGAGGTCTTGACTGCAGCTACGACGGCTCCCATCCGGAAGATGTACATTTGGGCGGGTATGCAAGGTAGGTAAATGTGTCTGGACACCGGGGTAAGTGTGAAAGTTTATGCATTTGATTGTTAGGAGGAGTGTGGTGGAGGCCAAACTTTGTCCAAAGTGACAGAGTGGCCTCCTGCAATGATTGAGGGTCTCCCCCCTAATCTGTCAAATGGACCTTTGCAGCTGCCACAAGCTGGTGGCTGCAACACGTCTATTTGAACTGGGAGTGTTTCCCCCAGTACGGGAAACAGTATCAGTTAATTGCAAAATCCGATCCCTCCTAAAATATCAGGTCAATCAGGTCTGTAAACAACCTGAAGTACTTGTTTAAGTACTTTAAGTGGCAACCCGCTGGCTTTAATTGCCGGCGGGAGCCCCACATGCGGGGGCTGCGCGCGCATGTGAGCGCGTCACTGGGGAACCCGGAAATGGGGCGGGTTGAAGCCGGGCTCCGGACCCGCCCCGGGAATCCCGGATTTTCGCAGCCCCACCGCCACGAACACACCCGATCGCGGGTGCGAAAATCGAGCCCATTGAGATTATTCTGTCCCCATGCTGCATGCTGAATAGTTTGGCACTGTGCGCATGCCAGCATTTTAAAGGAGTGGACCACTCACAACTGAACTAAGCATAATCAAAAATGAACCGGATGTTGCCCTTTCAGGTCAGTTTGAGGTTTCACTTTGGTTGGGATCTGACTCCTGGAGCATCGATTTATCACACAGTGAGTAGGTACATTTTCTTACCACATCAACAAAGCTATCATCTTAGATCACAAGAATTAATCTTAATCAGGAAGACTTTCAATCAATCCTTGATGTGTCAAAATACATTGTAATTTGACTTAATTTTGTCACACAGTAGGATTCAATACATTTTTATCTCCTGCTATTACTTCTGAATCCAATCATTTGTCAATCAGTAATTGTGGCCAAGAAAGTCTTAACACAATAGGCAGGGGCTTAGAAACAGCATGCATGAAAAAATAGCAGAGAGGAATACACCAATAAACAGCCTGGCAGTGGAGCGTGAATGAAATGATCCTCTTGGGACCATGTTGGTGAAAATGAATGAGTTGAAATGAATTTAACTGGAGCTTCCTGCTGCCTTATACAAAAAAGACAGCATGAATTGTAATGAAAACTAATAATGTTGGATGGATATATCCAGTGTGATGCAGAACATACTTTCCTTATTTATTTTGTCAAATATTCTTATTTCAGTTTCTAATAAAGAGGTTCAAGGATAATGAGTTCCTAAGTAAATGGTTGGTCAGATGGTGCCTGTCGGAAGACTCTGGATTTATAGAAAACAGGTTATTTTTCAGGTAAGCTAAGGGGGATGGCACAACCATGATAGGCTGCATTTCAACTCAGTGGACTAGCCAACAATGCAGAAAATGACTTGGTCAATTTTTCATACTAATGCATTGGCAGGGGGGATGATGGTGATACTGAGGGGAGAATGGCTGGATCACCAGAGGAAGAGTTTATAATAAATGTTAAAAAAGGATTATAAAAGAAAGGAGAAAAGCTCTGTATTGGTTACACTAACGTTGAGAGCATATACAACACATATGTGGAATTGGAAATGTGTGTTGAAGAAAAAGTATGATGCAATAGGAATAACAGAAGCCTGGTTAAACTCAGAGATTATTATACCAGGGATGGGAAGTTAGGAGTAAGAAAGGAAGTCATCAAATGTTTTTTTCACCCAGATTATAATATCAGGGAAGGCTAATGAAATGGATAGTATAAAAAAGGAAAACTTGATGCATTTCCAGAGATGAGGGATTGTGCGAAGTGGTGAGAAGGGAGGTAGGTGGAGCTGGTTTCCCTAAAATTTATTGGGCCCAATGGTGGGTCAACGAATCCGATGGGAAATTCGTCAGAGAGATTCTACTGAGGACTGGGGGTTAAAATATTCCAGGACTATTTTCTGCAACAGTGGGTGAATTTTGTGCTAACCCCACTACCTACCTGCCCAAAACCCATCCAGAGTTAAAATCGGGGCCAAAGTCTCATCTCCACCATGAAGGCATCCTCAATCATGTAGTGTGGCACTATCAACATGCTAAGTGAGACAGATTTAGGAAATATCTAGTAGCCCAAAACTGGGCATCCATGAGGAGCTGTAGACCACCAGGAGCAGCAGAATTGTGTACAACCATAGTTTGTAACCTCGTGGCCCAGCACATCCCTTACTCATCGATCACCATCAATCCAGGAAACTAACCCTGGTTCAATGTGTTGTGCAGAGGGGCATGCGAGGAGCAGCACCAGGCATACCTTAGAACGAGATTGGCTGAACACCAAAAGCAGCAGGCTATAGACAGAGCTAAGCTTTCCCACAAAAGCTCTGTCGCCCTACCACATGCAGTCAACAACTGTGCAACCAACAGCAGCGGGAGACTTCATGAGCTGAAGCATGTCCTCAACCATGGTGGAGGCCAGCACGTGAATGCAAGAGACGAGACTGAAGTGTGTGCAAGTGTCCAGCCACATGGATGATCCTACTCGACCTCCTCCCGAGGTCCCCACCATCATAGATACCAGTGTGCAGCCAATTTGGTTCACTCCATGTGACGTTAAATCGTGGCTGCGTTTATTGGATACAGCTAGATCAGGATCTCAGCAGGTGAGGAATCGTATGTATAACCTGTTAATACTGGGCTAACTTGTGATTTAAGTGTAATAAAGTAGCCCAATCTATTTTTATTTCAGGTTTCCAGCATCTGCAGTATTTTGCTTTCTTAAAATATTTTTGTTTCAAATTGTTTTTTATTATGTACCTTTTAGAGCCCAGAGTATGAAGCCCAGAGTATGAGTCATTTACAGTAGAATGTAAAATTTGATTGCAATCAGTCTCCATAATAAGAGTAAATCTAAAAAAAACACAGAGCAAAATTTAGATGCTAGACATTTAAATGAATATTGTGTTTTATCCTCCAGAGTATTATGGAGGTCATCAAGTAAGCCGAGTTGTACATAAATTAAATTGAATCTGGATGCAAGATAGCAGCATATCCCTGTGTGCGACTTCAAATTAAATGTCATTATTGTGACCTCTGCTTTGATCAGTAATGATAAGTACAGGGATATTCAGCTGGAGAGAGCCTGTGTCACACCAAACCAGATTGTATATTAGAGAGAGTGGCAGCACTTTTTTAGGTGCCTATCTATTGAATTCATCAGATAGTAATCAGTGATGTTCTTTCTTATCCATTGAAATCTAACAAAAACAACGTGCAATTTCTTTTCAATCAAATAGTATCAAATGTTAGGTTTGACATAATTAATCTTTAGTTCCTTTTTTAATTTAACCTAAGCAATAAGAGGCGAAAGTACATAGCAGCAGAGAGATCAATTTACACCTAACTCCAGTGAACTCAGATACAAGGAATCTGCCTTATAGTGAAATTTAGCTCAATTTATTTATCCTATAGCTATATGGAATGGCACCCCTGTTATATTGGGCCAGCATCACCTGTTTGTTAGACTTACACGTGCCCATAGCACGTGAGCTTTCCTTGAGCTTTTGTGCTGAAAGTTGCTGTAAGTTACAAATCCAAACGGGGCGTCTGGGACCTGCATGAACAAGGCAAGCAACTGTGTATCTCCCTAAACAATCAGATTGAAGAATCATTAATGAACAGCGCAGAGTCTGAACCAGGAAGTGCAAATGAGAATAGTGAATTCAATGTCAAGTCAGGTACAGAGAAAATGAAGTAAAGAGAGGGAAAGAAAGATTGGATTAAGAGAGAGAGATAAAAGCGACAAAGAAAAAATTTTAAAAAGAAATTCTAGATTTTTAAAAAATCTCCAACAACAACTAAAAGTTGAAGGAATGAGACGCCACACTTGTAAGAGTTAATTTTCAATGTCAGAGAGGTTGTTTGGCGGTAATTAAGAGTTACCATATCGTTAAAATGGTACTTCGACTGGAATGGACAAGCCCTAACTTTGTGGCGAGTTTGGTCAGTATCTACCACATAAGTACAGGAACTTCATGCCATTCAATGTATTTGAATGGTGAGTCAGATGGCGAGATGCCATTTTCATGAAGCTGATGGAGGCGCAACACATCTTGGACAGCAACTTCGGGATATTCGCATGTAACTGCACATGTGCGCTCATTGGAAGTTTCTGTCTGATTTGCGCATAAATAATGGTGAGTATTGTTAGCCTCACAGTTACTTTCGCGGTAAATTTTGGGCCAATGAAATTGTCTCCTATTCATAGTGAAAACCTGATACTCTTGCCTTGTTTAATGCAAAAGGTGTTGTGGAAAAATCCATACTTGGATAAAACTGATGATATAAAGGATCATAATTTCTTGCTAATTGCACTGACAAGTACTCACCTTTTCTTAGCACTGATTAGGGATTTTCTCCCCTTCCAAAAATATGTTAATGAATATTAGCAGCATGTGAGAAAAAAGCTGATTTCTGTTCACTAAGATCATTAATGAGGATTTTGAGTAGCTTTCCTTTGCTGTGAAGTCGAATCAAAAAATTAATCCTTGTATTTTATTGCAAGTCAGACTGGCATTCGTAAGTTTAACAAATGGAAAACTTTCGATTATCAGAGCAGTAACATACGTGAATTGTACAGAGCCACAATTTACTTTGACTCATTCCCTTATCAGCTATTTTCATCTGTGCTACATAAGCTGAAGAGGCAATGGTTGCTGTTTTCTACAGTAAAAAGGGAAATAAATGTAAAATATTAGCTCTTTGAAGATGAAAATTGCCCTGTCTAATCGGAAATCTCCCAGGAGTACTATTGCTACGGGTGCATCATGCTTGGTTGCTATTTTCTCATTGCTAGATGAATTATTAGGATTCTGTCTGGCTTAGTTGGTAGCACTCTTGCCTTTGAATTTTAAGGTTGTGGGTTCAAACCAACATTGCTCTTTCAACCATTGGCAAAAACAGATTTACTGGTCATTCATCTTATTGCTGTTTGAGGGATGTAGCTGTTGTTTTTGCTTATATAACGGCTCTTCCTATTAACGTATTCTGTCTGTCTTTTTCATAAGATCAGCTAGTCCATCAAGTCTGTTACCATTCAGCCATATTGCAACTAGGCAACATGACCTCAATAATCCTCACCCACCCACGGCCATGTAATCTCCTGGGCAAGCCAAAAAAAAAAGATTTAATGAAACAATTCCAGACCAATTCAGGGGAAAAAAAATTCTGAGAAATTCATCTTTGAACTCCTCCCCCCCCCACCCTGCCCCAGAAATTGATCAAAAACAAGTTCCAGGAGATGGTCCAGGTGACCATTAGGTACATTGCTCAACATTCTGCCCATCTTTTATATGCAGCGATATCAGCCTCCTTCAAGAGCTCGTCCTGGTCCATTTTGAATATTTGCAATGAATCTGCATCCACTGCACAAGCTGACAACCTATTCCAAAGGTCGATGATCTTCTGGGAAAAGAAAAACCTCCTGACATCTAACTTAGTTCTATGCTTACGTAGCTTATTCTCCCTGACTTATCAAATTTAAATAATCTGTCCACATGTGCACAATCTAGACCCTTCATCAATTTAAATACCTCAATCAAGACTCCCGAAGTCTGCGTTTTTCTTGCATAAAAAGACCCAGCTCGCTGAGCCTATCGTGATAGCTAGTTATTAATCTAGTGGCCCATCTCTGAACCTTTTCTAGGACCTTTATGTCTCCCACCATCATGGTGGGTGCCACTGTCCTGTTCATGGAGCTGACCACTCGCTTCATGTTAGACAGCATGGTCTCTACGCTCTGTGTGAAGCCCCAACATGAGTTGGAGCAGGACTGCTCCATGCTCAGAGCGATTGTGCACAAGCCCAATGGACCTAGTAGTTAATTCCTGGTGTATGCACATCAGCCTTCTATGGTAGCCTAAGCCCTCGAGGTCAGCATCTGAGTCCTCCGCAGCAGAGCTAGTATGCGATCTCACCCTCCGGTGAGCTGGCACGTGTGGCGTCCAATCCCCATGCTCTAGCTCCTGCACTTGTGTCTGGTGATCCACCATGTGAAGACCCCTCCTCTAGCCCACCCTCTGAAGTATATGTGGTGCCCGTTTCTGAGCTGATGCTTGCTGCGGTCAGAATAAGTGACGCTGCTTCATCAGGAATTCTGGCTGCACGCCTGCCACATTATATTGAGGTCCCAGCACCAATTTCATGTGCTGGCTGGGACCAGGCAAACAGGTGCGTGAATTGTGAACCCCGGCCCCATTTCAGGCATGATCGAATTTTTAGGCCAATATCTTTTCACTAAACTGGCCAGGTGTATATGTATCTGTGACTTTTGCAAATAGCCTATTATCAATTTACTGCTGGAATGATATATATATATATATATATATATATATATGATATAATATAAAACATGGGTTCAGGACTGTAATTATAAAACAAATCCCAGTAAGTTTATCAAGCCACATAATATAAAAACTAATTTGTAAATATTGTACAGGTATGGTGAAATAATTTTCCTGCTGTTTAATATTCTCAATCATGCGTAGTGCCTTTGAGTAGTTCTAATGCCAAGCCTTTCGGAAAAGCACCTACCAATTTAAAAATAGGTAATAGCTTGGCATTTGAGACATGGTGGTTTTATTGGATAACCCCCAAAAACGGGCGCTGGGATTAACTCACACCCGGTCGTTGAGATGCAGGCAGCATGTAACATTCGTGTTGCCTGATGATTTCTATGATTGCTGCGTGCAGCTAGCGCTACCTGCGCTGTTGAATGGCTGCTCACCAGCAGAGGTCCCAGATAGCGGGAGTGGCTTGCACCGCTTAAAGGGAAGGTGCATTGTGGCTGCAGGAAGTGGTGGAAGTTAATTGGGAAGTGAATCTGTGCTGCAATATAGTGCAGCGTGGTGATGATGGGAACTCTGGAATTTTTATTAAGCAACAACTTGATGAGATACGGGTCTGCACGGTGTCTGAACAGAGATCAGAAATCGCACACGTAAAACACAGATGCAGGTCCCGTCCTTATGTTTACAAACTGTTGAGTCATGTTAAATTATTGAATAAAGGTTGCTCACAACTACATCCCACATCCTCCAATCTGCACGCCAGACCCCGCCAATCTGCCGATCTGAGTTTGTACCGGGCCTGCGAGAGAGTGTGCACCAAGGTTCTCGGATGATGCACTGGAGGCCTCCTTGGTGCAAGAGGTGGACAGAGGGAGGGGCATCCTATATCCGCAGTGGGGGGGGGGGGGGGGGGCAAGAGGCCCTCCAGACATATGCTTCTGAGGCAGTGAGAGGCAATAGGGGACAAAGTCAATGCCAGGAGCGTAGCACCACGAATATGGATGCAGTGCAGGAAGAAGTTCGCTTTGACACGAGTGGTCAAGGTGAGTGAGGTCAACTATCAAGTGGTATATCCTACAACTGCACTACTAGCCACATCCATTGCTCCATGCACTACACCCCCCAGCACCCACCTAGCAACAAACTCTTTCAATCGGTGTGAACTTTTCCAATCATACTTCATCTCACCCTCACACATTACCGCTGTTGCAAGCCGTACACCCACAACTCACAGGTCACACACACTGGCAGCTATTCAACCATGACAGCCACATCATCCAAATATCGTGCAGGACACTCACCGACACAAGTCCTGTTGTCTTGCAGGAGAAGGTGGTGCAACAGGAGGCAGCAAGTGGCAGTGGCTCCGTGGAACATGAACCTGCTGTCCTCTCTCAGGATGACAGCATTCCTGTCCCACCCCTGCCACTCTGCCAGTGCCCTTGCTGTTGCCTGTCAGCTAGCCAGCCCACTCCCTGTAGAGTATTGAAACTTTATTATAGGAACATGGGAACAGGAGTGGGCCATTTAGCCCCTCGAGCCTGTTCCACCATTCAATGGCTGATCTGTGACCTGACTGCATATACCCGCCTTAGTCCCATATTCCTTGATATCTTTGGTTAATAAAAATCTATCAATCTCAGATTTAAAATGAACAATTGAGCTTGCATCAACTCCCGTTTGTGGAATAGAGTTCCAAACTTCTACCGCCCTTTGCGTGTAGAAGTGTTTCCTAACTTCACTCCTGAAAGTCCAGGCTCTAATTTTTAGGCTATGTCCCCTAGTCCTAGTATTCAAATGTAGGAGACTGCCAAAAACAGGTACAAATGCATCAGCAGTCAGAAGTAATAATTCAGCAACTAACCTGTAACTCCTGCATGATCCCTTTAAAGAGTGCTGGTGGGGGTGTAGGAGGGTCCTTCTTGATGTTTACGACCTGTTCAGCTCTGCAAGGTTATACAGTGTATTGGCTGGAGCGTGGAATTCCAAAGTTGCATCTGCCCCTTTAAATCAGCGTTGCACACTCCCTACTTTACATGTTGCCGGCGTTTGTTAGGTGTGCATGCACAGTCACCTTTACCAAGATGGGCCCCTGCACACATCACACCGGAGTCTCGGACATCATTTTTGGGGCTTAGGAGTCTGCATAGCGCCTACACACTGGGTGCTACGTGGCCCAATTTAGCTCCCATACTTACATTGCCTTCAGGTGCATACTTGAAGCTGCTTCAGCAACCACGTGTCTGTTTGGGTTGAACTCAATGACATTCAGTGATAGTGATAACAGCCAGCATGGAAAAAGCCATTCACATTCTATCTGCTTTCTATTCACTGAGAGCACTACTTGCTTGCCTTTTCCTTTCTAGTTCAATGCAAGTAACCTTTCTATGAAACAGGTTCGACAGCATCCTTGGGACAATGCATCACAGTCAAACACTGGTGTGATGGGCAGAATAATAGTGGCTTTTGTTATTTTTTTCATTGTCATTCTGTTTCCACATCTCCTTTGTGCTGGTTTGTTCTTGTACTCCAGACAGTTCTGCCCTTGCAGATCTGTGCACCCATCGGCACAGTCAACCCACATCATTCTCCAACACCTCTCATGCCTATGAGCTTGTTATGAGATTTAGGCATAGTGCAACAGTATCAAAAAAAGCATATCGGCTGTTTAGCTAAGCCAGGATGAGAAAATGATGAGTGAGGGAGATGGGAGATAGCTACACACAATAAAGCAAAGCAAGCTTCTGGAAGAAAGTCAACTGATGGGACCACGATAACAATTTATTGAAGGACCAGATGATAAATGAACAGTAAGAAACCTTGAACTTTGCATTACTGGATAGGCTTTAAGTATAACCCAGTGACAGCCAGGATATATTATGCTTGTGATGTCCTGTTGCCTAAATGCCGAATACAATAATAAAATAAAAACATAAAATACTGGAAACACTCAGCAGGTCAGGCAGCATCTGTGGAGAGAGAAACAGAGTTAAAGTTTCAGGTTGATGACCTTTCATCAGAACTGCCTAATACAATTGCTGATTGTAAACAAAATGTGTAAAGTAATTTTCGCTGTAAACTAATTGGTTAGCAAAATATCTGCTGTAAGCTCAAGCCTAAGCAAACGACTACCATAACTAAATGTTCAATAATACGCTGCTGTAACTGCAGACCTAACTAAATGCCTGTTGTGATATTGCTACTTTATCTTATGAGGATATTGGTGTGTTAATGTAGATATGGATTAAATTAGTTGTTACAATGTCTGACTCCATCTTTGGTAACACTGGCAAAAGGGAATTAGCTCACTTCACTCAGGTTGTACTCGAATTCTGTGCTAATTTGCTGGGGGGGCTTAATTATTAAATTACTCTGGAATATAAGACAGTTCAAGGCAGATGCACAGATTTATTTATGTAACTGTGGTATGCGAGGGGAACAAATTTAATGGGTAAGTAACACACTATGCCCCTCCTATTCTTCCCTGAGTGTCTGTTGGACAGATGAGCAATCTGCCTGACTCAAGTGCCTTTAACCCACCCATGTTTCTGGGTTCAGGTAATTTGTAAACCATGATCGTGCTCTGGGGAGGAACGCCATCCATCCAGGCATTGGCAGTGCAACAGTAGGCGTGGGAATTTATTCAGCCTTTAAGATCTACTGCTTTTTCTTTCAATTGTGCCTGTCATAATTGAGTGTAAAGGTGCAGGAACCGGCCAGCAAGGTCAACGGAAGGAAATGCAGGTTCGATGAGGAATGCTCTGACATAATGTTGCAGCGGGTGCAGCTGAGGAGGGAAGCTCTTTTCCCTCAGGGTGGTAGCAGAATGAGGAAGGCAGAAGTCAACTAGCTTGGCATGAGGTGGTGGACGCAGTGAATGCCAGCAGAAGGATTCAAGGGATGCTTTCGAAAATTAATTCTGTACTAATGTCTGCCGAATGCCACTTGCAGATGTTGAAGGAGTTTGATCTGTCGCATCCTCTGATTCTTCAGGCTCCACACCCTGGTTCATCAGAGGGTTTTTGCTCTGAGGACTCCATGTGGATGCACTTTTGAATAACCAGGCTATGAAAGAATGCAGCAAATCACAATAATCTTTGATACTGTTTGGATTGTAATGAAGAATGCCCCTCCCCAAACAAGTTATTGGAAACGTTACATTAACATGCCATGTTGTTCTTGATAATGTATTTCGTAGAGACATGCACTTCATTGTATTTTTCTGCTAGATTAAAAGGTCGTCGCAGAATGGTCATGAGCAAAGGCAGCAGTTACCCAGCTGCCAACCACTGACTATGGGGGCATGGTGGACTGGCATAAAGTGAAGGTATCATGACTGCTGCCAGAGAAGTGGGCATTCACATACATAATTCTGCACTGATGGTCACACACAGCATTGACTGAATGGAATGCTTTGTATGGGGCGCTGCTACTGATAGATAAATGCATCTCATCGATGACACCCTGAGCTTTGAGGAAATCTATAATTCGGAGAAACCCTTGTGTTGTTTCCCATTGCTCTTCTTGCCCTTGGAGAAAATGATGAGATTGTTGACTCAGGCATAGAATGCATCAGTCAGCTGTTTTACTGCAGTGTGCTGCAGGTTGACTGATATCCCCACAGACTCCCCTGGAAAGAGCCTGAGGAGAATCATTTCAAGGCGGCTGCTGCCTTCACTACTATTGCCAGCTCGACGTTTGCCCTGCTGCTCGAGTGCAAATATCTTTTGCAGCAAGTTACACAATTCAGTGATGCGCTGGCTCCCTGATGAATCTGAGCCTGAGAAAGCTTAACATCTGTCATAGGGAAAATGCTAGAATCTATCATTAAGGAGGTTATAGCAGGGCACTTAGAAAATCTCAATACAATCAGGCAGAGTCAACATGGCTTTGTGAAAGAGAAATCGTGTTTGACTAATTTATTAGAGTTCTTTGAGGAAGTAACAAACAAGGTGGATAAAGGGGATCCTATGGATGTGGTGTACTTGGATTTCCAGTAGGCATTTGACAAGGTGCAACATCAAAGGCTACTACACAAAATAAGAGCTCATGGTGTAGGGGGTAACATATTAGCATGGATAAACGATTGGTTAGCTAACAGGAAACAGAGAGTAGGCATAAATGAGTGGAGTGCCACAGGGATCAGTGCTGGGGCCTCCATTATTTACAATCTGTAACAATGACTTGGATGAAGGTACCGAATGTATGGTTGCTAAATTTGCTGATGACACAAAGGTAGGCAGGAAAGTAAGTTGTGAAGAGGACATAAGGAGTCTGCAAAGGGATATAGATAGGTTAAGTGAGTAGACAAAAATTTGGCAGGTGGATTATAATGTGGGAAAATGTGAACTTGTCCATTTTGGCAGGAGGAATAGTAAAGCAGTATGTTATTTAAATGGAGAGAGATTGCAGAACTCTGAGGTACAGAGAAATCTGGGTGTCCTAGTACATGAATCAAAGAAAGTTAGTGTGCAGGTACAGCAAGCGATTAGGAAGGCAAATGGAATGTTGTCATTTATTGCAAGGGGAATGGAATGTAAAAGTAGAGATGTTTTGCTGTAGTTGTACAGGGCATTGGTGAGACCACATCTAGAATACTATGTGCAGTTTTAGTCTCCTTATTTAAGAAAGGACATAATTGCTCTAGAGGCAGTTCAGAGAAGGTTCACTCGACTGATTCCTGGGATGAGGGGGCTATGATCTTATCAAATGGAAGAACAGGCTCGAGGGGCCGAATGGCCTACTCCTGCTCTTAATTCGTATGTTTGTATTGCTCCCTTGTTAAAAAAAAACCCAAAAGATTCTATTGGGGTACAATTTATTCCAGTTGGCCGGGTGCCTGCGGGCATGTGGCCTCCTTCTCTAATGTTGTCTTCTTTCTCTGGCATCCAGGAGTTCCTCCTCCTCCTCTTCCAAGTCGCACCAAATATAATAAGACCCAGAGGGAAGACCCATTGCGATAAATGGACCTCCCACTCACTCAACAAAATGCCTTGCACTGAAGGATAAAGTTTATGACCAAAAACTGTCAAATTGATTAGCAGTTTCAAAAATAATTACAGTGAGGAAACATAACTCCTGATTTTCCCTTTCTCCAAAAGAGTTCCATTTTGACCATGCCCACTTCATAGAATTATAGAATCATAGAAAGGCTACAGGACAGAAGAAGGCCATTTGGCCCATCAAGTCCACGCCGGCTCAATGCAACAGCAGTCCAGCTAGTCCCGCTCCCCCGCCCTTTCCCCGTAGACCTGCAAATTTTTTCCTTTCAAGTACTTATCCAGTTCCCTTTTGAAGGCCATGATTGAATCTGCCTCCAGCACCCCCTCGGACAGTGCATTCCCGATTCTAACCACTCACTGTGTAAAAAAGTTTTTCCTCATATTACCTTTGGTTCTTTTGCCAATCACCTTAAATCTATGTCCTCTGGTTCTTGACCCTTCCACCAATGGGAACAGCTTCAGCTATCTACCCTGTCTAGACCCTTCATAATTTTGAATACCTCTATCAAATCTCCTCTCAACCGTCTCTGTTCCAAGGAGAACAATCCCAGCTTCTCCAGTCTATCCCTGGAATCATGCTAGCAAATCTCTTCTGCACCCTCTCTAAGGCCTTCACATTTTTTCTGAAGTGCGCTGCCCAGAACTGGACACAATACTCCAGTTGTGGCCGAACCGGTGTTTTATAAAGGTTCATCATGACTTCCATACTTTTGCACTGTATGCCCCTATTTATAAAGCCCAGGATCCCGTATGCTTCTTTATCCATTTTCTCAACCTGCCCTGCCACCTTCAACGATTTGTGCACATATACCCCCAGATCTCTCTATTCCTGTACCCATTTTAGAATTGTGCCCTCTAGTTAATATTGCCTCTCCTTGTTCTTCCAGCAAAATGTATCTCTTCGCATTTTTCTGCGTTAAATTTCATTTGACACGTGTCCGCCCATGCCACCAGTCCGTCTATGTCCTCTTGAACTCTATCACTAGCCTCCTCACTGTTTACTACCCTTCCAAGTTTTGAGTCACCTGCAAATTTTGAAATTGTGCCCTGTACACCCAAGTCCAAGTCATTAATTATATATCAAGAAATGTACAGAGTCGTACAACACCAGGTTATAGTCCAACAGCATTATTTGAAATCACAAGCTTTCGGAGCTTTGCTCCTTTGTCCTCACCTGACGGAGGAGGAAAGCTCCGAAAGCTTGTGATTTCAAATAAAGCAGTTGGACTATAACCTGGTGTTGTAAGACTCCGTACATTTGTCCACCCCAGTCCATCACTGGCATCTCCACATTATATCAAGAAAAGCAGTGTTCCCAGCAGCGACCCCTGGCGAATACCTCCCTCCAGTTCGAAAAACAACCGTTCACCACTACTCTCTATTTCCTATCCCTTAGCCAATTCTGTATCCATGTTGCTACTGCCCCTTTTATTCCATGGGCCACAATCTTGATGATAAGCCTACCGTGCAGAATTTTATCAAATGCCTTTTGAAAGTCCTTATACACCACATCAACTGCATTGCCCTCATCTACCCTCCCTGTTACCTAATCAAAAAACTCTATCAGGTTCGTTAAATACGATTTGCCTTTAACAAATCTATGCTGGCTTTCCCTAATCAATCCACACTCATCCAAGTGACTGATAAATCCGTCCCGGATTATCGTTTCTAAAAGCTCCCCCACCACTGAGGTTAAACTGACTGGCCTATAGTTGCTGGGTTTATCTTTACACCCTTTTTTGAACAAGGGTGTAACATTTGCAATTCTCCAGTCCTCCGGCACCACCTCCATATCTATGGACGTTTGGAAGATTATGGCCAGTACCTCTGCAATTTTCACCCTTACTTCCGTCAGCAACCTAGGATGCATCCCATCTGGACCAGGTGACTTATCTACTTTAAGTACAGGTAGCCTTTCAAGTACCTCTTCTTTATCAATTTTAGCCATTGCAGTATCTCAACTAGACCTTCCTTTACTGAGACTCTGGCAGCATCTTCTTCCTTGGTAAAGACAGATGCAAAGTACTGATTTAGTACCTCAGTCATCCCCTCTGCCCCCATGAGTAGATCTCCTTTATGGTCCCTAATTGGCCCCACCCCTCCTCTTACTACCTGTTCACTGTTTACATGCCTGTAGAAAACTGTTGGATTCCCTTTTATGTTGGCCGCCAGTCTATTCTCATACTCTTTCTTGCCCCTCTTATTTCCTTTTTCACTTCCCCTCTGAACTTTCTATATTCTGTCTGATTCTCATTTGTGTTATCAACCTGTAATCGGTCATATGCCCTTTTTTTCCATTATGTGGATGCGTTTAACACATGGTCCCTGCATGGTACAAACACAGGAGAATGATATGGATTCCGTAAACACATCACTTTGCATCATATGCAAATTTTTATTGGCTCCGCAAACTTCAGCACTGAGCTTCCAGCCCATCTTTGACGTGACTGGAAATGCACATCATGGGCCCGATATTACCTTCGCGGCGGGGGGTCGATTTGGCGCGTGGGTAACGCGCCTGGTGAAATCAGTCTGCCCCGCGCGCAATCGCAGGCTGATTGGATCCACTTACCTGTTGTTCCGGGTTCCCCGCTGCTGAGCTGCGCGGCGGGCGGGCTGCGCATGCGCAGTAAGGTCTGTCAGCTGGAGGAGCTCTATTTAAAGGGGCAGTCCTCCACTGACTGATGCTGCAGGAAATAGGAAAAATTACAGCATGGAGCAGCCCAGGGGGAAGGCTGCTCCCAGGTTTAATGATGCCTCACTCCAGGTATCATTGGATGGGGTGAGGAGGAGGGGGAGGACAGAGATCTTCCCCCCGGCGGGCGGCAGGAAGCGGCCTGCCTCTGCCACCAAGAAGGCCTGGCTCGAGGTGGCAGAGGAGGTCATCTGCACCACCAACATATCGCCCACCTGCATACAGTGCAGGAGGCACTGCAATGACCTAAGTAGGTCAGCCAAAGTGAGTACACTTACTCATTCCCCTACACTCCGTCTGCCACTTCACCGCCCCCACCCCACATCTCCTTCTGCACTGCCAACACTACTCTGTCACATCACTCCTCACACCCACTCAAAGCTCATCCTCATCTTACCTGCACTTACTCACCTCGCCAGTACTCATCCCGCCACTACCACTCAACCCAATCCTCATACAATCTCATGGCTCTATCTCATACTCACCCTCTCATGCATCTCTTTCACGGTCAGCCTCACTCAACCTGCCACCACCTGTGCTGCAGCCACAGGGCATGCATCATATATGTGCAGTAGGAAGCGTAAGGCAAACGTGTCGTGAGCATGAAGGGGATGCACAAGGATGTTTGAGGGTTTGTCATGGTTTTTACTTATATTTAATTTCTGATCAACTCACATTACATATTATATTGGCATCACTCCTGCCATGTCTTTGCGAATCTTGTCTGGTTTGTGCAATAATGCCCTTTCCTGAGGATCACCATGAAGACCCACAACTGATGCCACCCATTGTGTATTTGCAGAGCTCTTTTGTGCAGACGACTGAGAGACATCGGCGATGTCCCCGGTTGCACCCTGGAAGGATGCGGAGGAGAAGTTGTTGAGGGCAGTGGTGACTTTGACAGCGACAGGTAAGAAGATGGTGCTCGGGCCAGCCGGGAGCAGCTCGGCATGAAGGAGGCTACAGATGTCCACGACTACATGTCGAGTGACTCTGAGCCTCCGTGTGCACTGCTGCACAGAGAGGTCCAGGAAACTGAGCCTCGGTCTGTGGACCCTGTGGCGAGGGTAGTGCCCTCTGCGACGCATCTCTCTCTGCCGTTGCCCTCCCTCCTGCTGTGCAGGTGGATGTGTCACAGCACTGTGTTGTGGAGCTCCACGTGTCAGAGGTGGACAGCGTGGCCGGCGAGGCTGGTGATGTTGTTCACCCTGCGAGGAGGTCATGACTGCAGCTATGGCGGCCCCCATCCGGAAGATGCACATCTGAGGGGGTCCGCAAGGTAGGTACATGTCTCTGGACCCCGGGGTAAGTGTGCAAGTTGGTGAATTGTATTGTTAGGAGGAGGGTGGTGGAGGCCAAACTTTGTCCAAAATGACAGAGTGGCCTCCTGCAATGAGTGAGGGTCTCCCCCCCCCACACCTGTCAAATGGACCTTTGCAGCTGCCACAGGCTGATAGCTGCAACACGTCCATTTGAACTGGGAGTGTTTCCCCCAGTATGGGAAACAGTCCCAGTTGTTTGCAAAATCCCACCCCTCCTAAAATATCATGTTAATCAGGTCTCTAAACGACCTGAAATACCTAGATAAATACTTTAAGTGGCACCTCGCTGGCTTTAATTGCCGGCGGGAGTCCCACATGCGGGGGCTGCGTGCGCATGTCAGCACGTCAGTGGGGAACCCGGAAATGGGGAGGGTTGGAGCTGCTCTCCCGCCCCGCCCCGGGAATCCCCGATTTTCACAGCCCCCCCGCCAGGAACGCACCCGATCGCGGGTGCAATAATCGAGCCCCATGTATTACTTGGTCACGGACCTGGCATAACAGGTCTCCAATCATTTTTCCTTCTCCTTAGATGCAAGTGTTAATGGGCACAAACATGAGGAAAATGATTCCCCAGGATCCAAATGAAAAAAAATTTCCCTCGATGTCTTGAAGCAGATCCTATGCTGATCTTTCCAAATCCTTTCAGTGGCATTGTACACACCTCCCCCTCCTCTGTCCTAGCTTCCCATTTGCAACAGCGTAACCTTCAAATCACTATGAGCAGTGCCACAGTGGGTCTGCTAGCTTCTTAATTATTTTCAGTGTGACTGCCCTCCAGTTATCACATTCTGTTGAATTACTTTGCAGCTATTCTTCTTTGCCAATCCTTTGGGTTATTTTTCTGCCATGTTTTGTTTGGAGCTGATGTTAATTCGTATGACTGGTGATGGTTGAGTATTGAACATTTCTGATCTTGTGCCATCTAATCCCAGTGATTTGTTTTTCTTCAACTTCATTATAGTCCACTGATTATATTACATCGGGTCTATAGCACAGAAACATGCCATTCGGCCCAACTGATCTACGCCGGCGTTTATGCTCCGCACGAGCCTCCTCTTACCCCTCTTCATCTAACCCTATCAGCATACCCTTCTATTCCTTTCTCCCTCATGTGCTTATCTAGCTTCCCCTTAAATGCATCTATGCTATTTGCCTCAACTATTCCTCGTGGTAGCGCATCTTACCACTCTTTGAGTAAAGAAGTTTCTCTTGAACTCCATACCTCTACCCTGTCAAACCCTTTCATTGTCTTAAAGACCTTTATCAGGTCACCCCTCAGCCTTCTCTTTTCTATAGAAAAGAGCCCCAGCCTGTTCAGCCTTTTGAATCTTTTTTGCACCTTCTCCAATATCCTTTTTACAATATGGAAACCAGAACTGTGCACAGTACTCCAAATGTGGCCTAACTAGGGTTGTATACAAGTTTATGTTGTTTATGAATTATTCTTGTTATAAATTATTTATGTTGTTTATAAATTATTCTTGTTATAAATTATTTATGTTGTTTATAAATTATTCATCTTAATTTCCACTGTTGCCACTCCGTCATCTCTTTCCTGTCAATCCACCCAACCGATGTCTCTCGGTGCTGTTTTTCTTGCGCCTGTCCATTTGTCTGCTTTCTAGTCACTGGCGTCTAATTCCTTTGTCCTCCAAAGATCCATTTTGCCATTGAGATCTTCTGATTTGGTTTCTGACTCTATATATTTTGCAGTCCCTTCCTGCTTCTCCCTCCCTTGGCCATTTTGCTTCCTCAGCCTGCATCTCACATCCTTTTTCCTCCACTCACCGTTTCTCTCTCTTTTTTTTCCTTACAGTCAGTGTTTATTCTATGGGTGGTGGGATATATTCATCTTCTTCTGTGATAGTTAAAGTGCTCTATAATGTTGTTTCTAAAGAGTGTAAGTGAATGCTGTAAAAAATAACTCTGACTCCCCACCCCTCTTCTCCCTTGCTCCCCTCTCCTCTGGACGTCAATCTTTGGGAAATGTAAATAGGGTGTTTAAGCAGGTTTTTTATCACTGTAAAGATAGTTATGTGGAACAGATGTCAATGTTAGCACTGCATGAAAGATCAATGGAATTTATTTGCCATAGGATGGTGAGGATAGTAAAATTTTCTTTCAACTCAGAGCTTTATTATGAGCAGACGTTATGAAACTTTGAGAGTCTGGTACAGTCATATGTTTACGTATCTAAGGCTACACATGGTGCCTTTAACATTGATTGCATAGTAAATCCTCTTTTACTCATAAGCCTTTACAGGGATATCTTTTCTTTTAGTCAGAATTCATAATGTTTGGCCTGATACAGAAGTTACAAAAAGGAGGGCTTTAAAATATTATTTTTGTTTCATGTATCAGGACAACATAACCAGAAGTTCCAACACTGCCAGATGATTGGAATAGAATTGATCTCCCATTACTCCCATCATGCATTTTATTTAAACTACAGGTGGAAACTTGAATATATGAAGTATCTGCAGAAGTTGTATTTTTGGGATTTTACTTTAGTTCACTTGCAGGAGCTGGTCTTGTGCTACTTGAGCTTCAAACCTGCTCCAGCAACTAGTACAAAAGTGATTAAGCAAAGCAAGGTAGAAGTGAAAATTGCATGTGAAAGTTGACAAAAATGGCTCATCTGAACCTGCAGCTGATGGGTTAGAGGGCAAGATTGATGTGCCAGGGAGCAAGGCACTGCCTAGCAGCCTTTGGTTGAGGCTGGACACATGGTGCAAGAGACCCATCGCTGAGGAGAAAAAAATCCTGAAAAATGGCCAAACTTTTTTGTAGCTCTCATCCAGATATGTAAGAAGTACAGAAGACAGGGGGTGAGGTAACTGGTGCAGCCCTTGGGCATTTGACCTGAAAAAATATGTCAAAAATAACTGCATTTGTGTTTGTATCCACGTCAATCTTTATAGTGCTAGCTAATCGGAGGCCAATTTCTTGGATGTTGCTTCCACCTCCATAATGAGTGCTGGAATCTGAGGCAGAAAAAACCCAGTAACTTGCACCATCATCCCTTTTGCCATTTAATCACTTGTGCCCTCCCCCCTATCAGAGACCTTCCCTTTTGTTCTTTCCTCCCCTCCCCTCCCTCCCCCCTTTCCCTGGCTCTGAACTTGTTCAAAAACTTTAACTCTTTTAACATCTTCCAGTTCTGACGAAAGTTCTTTGACCTGAAATGTTAACTCTGTTTCCTTCGCCACTGATGCTGCCTGACTTGCTGAGCTTCTCCAGCATTTTCTGTTTTTATTTCAGATTTCCAGCATCCACAGTATTTTGCTTTAGACCGAGTAAATAAAGTTTCTTTTTAAAGTTTAGAAAAGCTAACATTGCTTATATTAGAAAGCAAAAGCTTTGCATCTCCCCAAAGCCCAAACCACTGTACATCAACACAAAACGAGCGGTATAACTGTCCTATAACTGTAGCTGAAAATGAGCAACCGCCTTCTTGACATTCGTATAATTAATCAATGTATCTGTCAGTCAAATTCCAGACCTTCAATTGCAGGCTCTGATAATGCAGGAAAATTGCTGCAAATGTTAATCATAGACTTGGGTCAAAATTAACAAATTTGTGACTATTTGATTGATTAAAAGAGTAATCAGGAACATTAAAAGAACTGAAATTTTGATGATTGATGCGCCGTTTAGAATGTATGAAACCAAGGCTGCAGGGTGAACAAAATAGAAAATCAATTTGGCAAAAAAAAGAGTTATCTATTTACGTGACTGCTGGACAGTGGCAATCTGTTGTGTGTGTGTGTGTGTGTTTGACTGTGTATCTGTGGGCCCGATTTTAGCACCCGATCCCGGGTGCGTTCTCGGCGGGGGGGCCTCTAAAATCCCGATTTCGAGGAGCGGGACCTCTGAGGAACCCCATTACCGAGCCGCAGCTTCGGTATAATGACAGCCACATTGCTACCAGGTCTACAATTGAGCAGGCTATAGGGCTGCTCAAGATGCGCTTCAGGTGCCTTGATCGTTCCGGGGGAGCGCTCCAATACACGCCACTCCGAGTGGGACAAATTATAGTTGTCTGCTGTGCCCTGCATAACATGGCACTACAGAGAGGGGTGCCGCTGGAGGAGGCCCCATGCACACCCGCCACCCACATTGAGGACGAAATGAGGAGGAGGAGGAGGAGGAGGAGGAGGAGGAGGAAGAGGAGGAGGAGGAAGAGGGAGAGGAGGAGGAACGACCCATGGGCTGAACACCGGCTCACCTGCGTGCTCGTCAGGCCAGGGAGGCACTCATATGCCAACGGTTCTCCTAACATCACACTGTGTGAGGCGTTCACATGTCATAACGTGCACAGACGAGGCTCCCTCCACAGAAGAGTGGTGCCTGTACACCTGCACCCACTGTATTATGCCCAATGGGTGGGACGGGGTTGTCGTCGTCATGATGAGGCGCACGGAAGGGACATATTGCACAAGCCGCAGAATTAGGGACAAGAGGTGGCTGCATTGGTGAGAAAAAGTGAGTTTATTTTGTGTTGACATTCAAAGAGTGGAAATTAAAAAAAAACAAATGGACAAACACCCTGGTGCAATCCCTGTGTGCTCACGGAACTTTAGGCTTTCGTTTCCGGGTACCCCTACGTGGTGCTACCCCTATGGCTCCAGCAGAGGTGGTGGCTGGTTGCTCCTGTTCATGCCCTGACCTGGTAGATGCTTTGGGCCGACGCCCCCTGGGTTTCGGTGCCCGTGAGGGCACCTCCACAGACTGCTCCTCCTGCACCTGTGCAGGGGCAGACTCGGCCACCTGGAGAGGATGGACTATTGCGGGCACTGGCTGAGAGGGGGGCAACGGGTGAGACGTGGGGGCGCCTTGAGTAGCGTCCACACTTCCATTTCCCCGTTCACCATCTTCCCTCTCATGGCCAAGGCCCACATCACCCCTTCCACCCTGCTGGACGGCAGTTTGGATGACGTGGGTGAGACCTTGCAAGGCCAATGTATCTGTCAACCTGTTGATGGCGGCAGAACGTTGCTCACCCTGAATCCGAACAGCCGTTGTGAGGGCCTGGATGGACTCATTGGTGAGCTGTGCGTGACGCTCGAGGGAGGCTAGCCTGTCCTCCACCGCAGACGTTCCCACACCTACCCGCGACACTATCTCAGAGATGCCTTCACGTCCCTGCGACACTATCTCGGCGATACCCTCCTGCACCTGTGCCACCATTCCCCTCATGCAGGAGTTGGACTCCTCCATCCTCCGTGCGATTGTGGAGAGTGCGCGTGGCACCTCTCCCAGTACCTCAGCAATGTGCTGGTGCCCCTCGACGACTCTCCTTTTGACTGGTGGCCCCCTGGGTTCAGCATCTGGGTCCGGCTGAGCAGAGCCTGGAGAAGAGTGCTCCCACCGACGCGGACCCTCCGCGGCTGACCCTGCCACCAGGGTCTGCTCATGCTCAAGTGTGCGCGGTGACTCACCATGTGCAATCCCAACTAACTGAGGGGGGGGGACCCACTGAGGTGTGTGTATCTGCGCTGGTGGATGCAAGGCTCATGTGTGACGATGCACCCTCAGAGACGGGCATGTCCTCTGAGGAATCGCCCTGAACCAAAACGTCGATCGCAGACGGTCCTGCAAGAGAACAGAGGGCAATATCAGGCATGTGACCAAATGTGGCGGTGCGGCATATGCCATGTGATGCTAAGATCATTCGCGCTCATGAGTCATGAGTGCCAGCTTTCCCTTACCGGCCGTTTTGCCAGAACCAGACTCGCCATCCGCCATCGACAGGCAATGCAGCATGCGGCTGATCTCCAGTGCCTCGACCTCGGCGTCTGTCAGGGCCATCTCGTGTGGCGGGCCCCCTCCGGTGCGTGCCCTATCGCGTGCGTTCCTGGCCCTCTTCTCCTGTGAGGGCAAAACACAAAAACGTTATTGAGTGATGATTACAATGTGAGACGCTTCAAGCATTGGTGTGAGTGGGTTGAGCGTGTGCCAGATGGATGGGAGGATGCGTGTGCCACATGGCCATCCCATTGTATGGGCATTGGGGTGTGTAGTAGTGGTCGAGTGGGGACAGGGACGGTGGGTACGTGCAGGCACTGTGAGGATGATAGTTGGGTGGCTGTGAGGATTGGTGCGGGAGCGCAGTGCTGTCAGTGGAGATGGGGTTGTGAGGTGTTTGAGGTGATGTGGAAGACGGAGTGACGCAGAGTGCGTTAGTGTACTCACCTTCCCGGACCTGGTGAGGTCATTGAATCTCTTGCGGCACTGAATCCAAGTGCGGGTGGTGTTGCCCCTGCTTGTGACCTCAGCGGCCACCTCCTCCCATGCCCTCTTGGTGGCGCTGGCAGGGCACCTCCTTCCATCCGTGGGGAACAGCGTCTCCCTCCTCATGCGGACCCCGTCCAGCAGCACCTGGAGGGCATGGTCCGTGAAACGGGGAGCAGCCTTATCCCTGCGCTCCTCCATCCTTCATGGAGTATAGTTTGTGGCTGGAGGGGCTTTGGTGGACTGCCCCTTTAAATAGAGCTCCACCATCGCTCAGACGTCAATGCGCATGCGCAGGCCGCCGGCACGCAGCTGAGAAGCGCGGAACCCGTAACTGCCGGCTAATTACATCAATCATCCCGCGATCGCGCGCGCAATGCACTCAATTCGCACGGCGCGTTTTCCTCGAGCCCGACTGACCACCCGCTGCCAACCCGCACCCCTGGTAAAATCGGGCCCTGTGTGTCTGTGTGTATCTGTGTGACTGTGTGTGTGTGTGACTGTCAGTGACACTCTGTGACTCTGTGTGTATGACTGTGTGACTCAATGGTACAATTTTTTTTTAAACCTGGAGGAATAGCTGAAGAATTTAATAATTAAATGCAACATTGACATTTCCATTATGCATATTTTGTAGGTAAAAATTTCATTCTCCTGTAGTAAATAAAGTGTTGTTTTTTCCTCCTCTGATGTCTTAGATTTATCTTTTATCACTTTAAGTCCATGTAATCCATCTCTGCCTAGCTATCCTATCTGACTCATCGTGTGAGGTTCCATTTTGCATGAGTCACCTTCAGGAGATACTGGTCGGAGGCGAGACACCTTCCTGCAGGCAGTGAATGTCAAAGCCAGGGAGTGATGTACTGCGCTGCTATTAAAGTTCTTGGAGACCAGCAAAATAAAGTTTCAGTAAAGGCTCAGGAGCAGTTTTCTGCTCTTATCAAGATGGGTGCACATCACAGGGAATCTATGAGAGTGGAAGAAAATATATAATTTTCAATACAAAATGATTAAAAAACACAATTATATTAACTTAACAGCAGATAACAAAAGATGCACTTATGGAGAAAATAGAGAATACAATTAAACCACTTCCAAAACTGTACTTAGAACTCCTAAGTGATCGGTGAGCGGCGGTGAAGAGCGAGACCAGAGCGGGGATAAAAACAGCGCGGAGAGAGCGAGAGACCAGTCGGTGAGCGGCGGTAAAGAGCGAGACCAGAGCGGAGATATAAACAGCGCGGAGAGAGCGAGAGTCCAGTCGGTGAGCGGCGGTAAAGAGCGAGACCAGAGCGGGGATAAAAACAGCGTGGAGAGAGCGAGAGTCCAGTCGGTGAGCGGCGGTAAAGAGCGAGACCAGAGCGGGGATAAAAACAGCGCGGAGAGAGCGAGAGTCCAGTCGGTGAGCGGCGGGAGAGAGCGAGACCAGAGCGGAGATATAAACAGCGCGGAGAGAGCGAGAGTCCAGTTGGTGAGCGGCGGGAGAGAGCGAGACCAGAGCGGAGATATAAACAGCGCGGAGAGAGCGAGAGTCCAGTCGGTGAGCGGCGGGAGAGAGCGAGACCAGAGCGGAGATATAAACAGCGCGGAGAGAGCGAGAGTCCAGTCGGTGAGCGGCGGGAGAGAGCGAGACCAGAGCGGAGATATAAACAGCGCGGAGAGAGCGAGAGTCCAGTCGGTGAGCGGCGGGAGAGAGCGAGACCAGAGCGGGGATATAAACAGCGCGGAGAGAGTGAGACCAGAGCGGGGATATAAACAGCGCGGAGAGAGCGAGACCAGAGCTTACTCTGAGAGCGAGACTCTGAGACCAGCGGCAGTTCGGGGTGACGTCACATGTCAGAAAGTGACGCGGCACAGGGGAGGCAGCTGATTGGTGAGTAGGTTCAGGTGAGTATTTCTACCATTTTACTGTAAGTAAAGTAATAAGAAAGGGAAGATCTGCAGGTTTTATAGCAGATAGTGTTTTTTTTTAGTGAACCGAGGTCCCTAGTATAGTTAACATTTTCTAATTTCAACGTAATTTAAAAGGGGTAACTCAGCTAAGGCAAGTCATGGCAGCAGACCTCGCACCCGTGATATGCTCCTCCTGCAAGATGTGGGAAGTCATGGACACTACCAGTGTCCCTGCCGACCATGTGTGCGGGAAGTGTGTCCACCTGCAGCTACTGACCGATCGTATCTCGGAGCTGGAGCTGCGGGTGGACTCACTGTGGAGCATCCGCGATGCAGAGAAACTCGTGGATAGCACGTTTAGCGAGTTGGTCACACCGCAGGTAAAGGGTATACAGGCAGGAAGTGAATGGGTGACCACCAGGAAGAGTAAGAGATGCAGGCAGGTAGTGCAGGGGTCCCCTGTGGCCATCCCCCTCTCAAACAGATATGCCACTTTGGATGCTGTTGGGGGGGATGACTTATCAGGGGAAGGCAGCAGCAGCCAACTTCCTGGCACCACGGGTAGCTCTGCTGCACAGGCTGGGAGGAAAAAGAGTGGCAGAGCTATAGTGATAGGGGACTCAATTGTAAGGGGAATAGACAGGCGTTTCTGCGGCCGCAACCGAGACTCCAGGATGGTGTGTTGCCTCCCTGGTGCAAGGATCAAGGATGTCTCGGAGCGGCTACAGAACATTTTGGAGGGGGAGGGCGAACAGCCAGCTGTCGTGGTGCACATAGGCACCAACGATATAGGTAAAAAAGGGGATGAGGTCCTAAAAGCAGAATATAGGGAGTTAGGAGGTAAATTAAAAAATAGGACCTCAAAGGTAGTAATCTCAGGATTGCTGCCAGTGCCACGTGCTAGTCAGAGTAGAAATAGGAGGATATTTCAAATGAATACGTGGCTAGAGGAATGGTGCAAGGGGGAGGGATTCAAATTCCTGGGACACTGGAAACGGTTCTGGGGGAGGTGGGACCAGTACAAACCGGATGGTCTGCACCTGGGCAGGGCCGGGACCGCTGTCCTAGGAGGAGTGTTTGCTAGTGCTGTTGAGGAGGGTTTAAACTAAAGTGGCAGGGGGTTGGGAACCTGAGCAGGGAGAGAGAGGAAAGCGTAACAGGAAGGGACAGAAGGTATGGAGTAATAGGTAAAGTGTTAAAAAAGGAAAAAGCAGGAACTAAGCGTCACAAAACAGATTTGAAAGTTCTTTATCTGAATGCACGTAGCATTCGTAATAAAATGGACGAGTTAACGGCACAAATAACTACGTATGGGTATGATCTTGTGGCCATTACAGAAACATGGCTGCAGGGTGACAACGACTGGGAATTAAATATGCCAGGGTATTTAACAATCAGGAAGGACAGGCAGGAAGGAAGGGGAGGTGGGGTGGCTATGTTAATAAAGGAAGGAATCACTGTAATACAGAGAAATGATATTGGGACAAAGCATCAAGATAATGAAACAGTTTGGGTGGAGATAAGGAATAATAAGGGAAAAAAAACATTAGTGGGCGTAGTATATAGGCCTCCTAATAGTCGCAACTCTGCTGGAAGAAGTATTAATCAGGAGATAGTCGGGGCATGTAATAAGGGAACAGCCATAATTATGGGGGATTTTAATTATCATATTAACTGGACAAATCAAATTGGGCAGAGCAGCCTTGAGGACGAGTTCATTGAATGCATCAGGGATGGATTTCTTGAGCAGTATGTAACTGATCCTACAAGGGGGCAGGCAACCTTGGACCTGGTCCTGTGTAATGAGTCAGGATTAATTAATAATGTCCTAGTTAAGGATCCCCTTGGAATGAGCGACCACAACATGGTTGAATTCCATATCCAATTAGAGGGTGAGAAGGTTGATTCTCAAACAAGCGTACTGAGCTTGAATAAAGGAGACTATGATGGTATGAGAGCGGAATTGATTAAAGTGGACTGGGAAAATAGATTAAAGGGTAAGACGGTACATGAGCAGTGGTGTTCATTTAGGGAGTTATTTTACAACTTTCAAAATAAATATATTCCACTGAGGAAAAAAGGGTGTAAAAGAAATGACAGCCATCCGTGGCTAAGTAAAGAAATCAAGGATAGTATCCGACTAAAAACAAGGACATATAAGGTAGCCAAACTTAGTGGGAGGATAGAAGATTGGGAATTCTTCAAAAGACAGCAAAAAGTAACTAAAGGATTGATTAAGAAAGGGAAGTTAGATTATGAAAAGAAATTAGCAAAAAATATAAAAACAGATAGCAAGAGTTTCTATAGTTATATAAAAAGAAAAAGGGTGGCTAAGGCAAACATAGGTCCCTTAGAGGATGAGACCGGGAAATTAATGGTGGGAAACATGGAGATGGCAAAAATGCTGAACAAATATTTTGTTTCAGTCTTTACAGTAGAGGACACTAAGAATATCCCAACACTGGACAAACAGGGGACTCTCGGGGGGGAGGAGCTAAATACGATTAAAATCACTCAGGAGATGGTACTCAGTAAAATAATGGGACTCAAGGCGGATAAATCCCCTGGACCTGATGGCTTCCATCCTAGGGTCTTGAGGGAAGTGGCAGTAGGGATTGTGGATGCTTTGGTGATAGTTTTCCAAAATTCCCTGGACTCAGGAGAGGTCCCGGCAGATTGGAAAACTGCTAATGTAACACCGTTATTTAAAAAGGGTAGTAGGCAGAAGGCTGGAAATTATAGGCCAGTTAGCTTAACATCTGTGGTGGGTAAAATTTTGGAGTCTATTATTAAGGAGACAGTAACGGAACATTTAGATAAGCATAATTTAATAGGACAAAGTCAGCATGGCTTTATGAAGGGGAAGTCATGTCTGACAAATTTGCTTGAGTTCTTCGAGGATATAACGTATAGGGTGGATAAAGGGGAACCAGTGGACATAGTGTATTTAGACTTCCAGAAGGCATTCGACAAGGTGCCACATAAAAGATTATTACTTAAGATAAAAAATCACGGGATTGGGGGTAATATTCTGGCATGGGTGGAGGATTGGTTATCGAACAGGAAGCAGAGAGTTGGGATAAATGGTTCATTTTCGGACTGGCAACCAGTAACCAGTGGTGTTCCACAGGGGTCGGTGCTGGGTCCCCAACTCTTTACAATCTATATTAACGATTTGGAGGAGGGGACCGAGTGCAACATATCAAAATTTGCAGATGATACAAAGATGGGAGGGAAAGTAGAGAGTGAGGAGGACATAAAAAACCTGCAAGGGGATATAGACAGGCTGGGTGAGTGGGCGGAGATTTGGCAGATGCAATATAATATTGGAAAATGTGAGGTTATGTACTTTGGCAGGAAAAATCAGAGAGCAAGTTATTTTCTTAATGGCGAGAGACTGGAAAGTACTGCAGTACAAAGGGATCTGGGGGTCCTAGTGCAAGAAAATCAAAAAGTTGGTATGCAGGTGCAGCAGGTGATCAAGAAAGCCAACGGAATGTTGGCTTTTATTGCTAGGGGGATAGAATATAAAAACAAGGAGGTATTGCTGCAGTTATATAAGGTATTGGTGAGACCGCACCTGGAATACTGCATACAGTTTTGGTCTCCATACTTAAGAAAAGACATACTTGCTCTCGAGGCAGTACAAAGAAGGTTCACTCGGTTAATCCCGGGGATGAGGGGGCGGACATATGAGGAGAGGTTGAGTAGATTGGGACTCTACTCATTGGAGTTCAGAAGAATGAGAGGCGATCTTATTGAAACATATAAGATTGTGAAGGGGCTTGATCGGGTGGATGCGGTAAGGATGTTCCCAAAGATGGGTGAAACTAGAACTAGGGGGCATAATCTTAGAATAAGGGGCTGCTCTTTCAAAACTGAGATGAGGAGAAACTTCTTCACTCAGAGGGTGGTAGGTCTGTGGAATTTGCTGCCCCAGGAAGCTGTGGAAGCTACATCATTAGATAAATTTAAAACAGAAATAGACAGTTTCCTAGAAGTAAAGGGAATTAGGGGTTATGGGGAGCGGGCAGGAAATTGGACATGAAGCTGAGTTCGGATCGGTCAATGCCCTGTGGGTGGCGGAGAGGGCCCAGGGGCTATGTGGCCGGGTCCTGCTCCGACTTCTTGTGTTCTTTAGATTTGTGGTTGGGATCAGATCAGCCATGATCTTATTGAATGGCGGAGCAGGCTCGAGGGGCCGATTGGCCTACTCCTGCTCCAATTTCTTATGTTCTTATGTTCTTATGTTCTTCCCCTTCATCTTATGATCACTGTGTTTAAGCGCGCAGTGTGGCAGTAAATGTTTTTTAATTCATTAAACATTTCCACCATAGATAAAAAAGCAACCCTGTGCTTTGGCTTTAGGCTAGAATAAAACTCTGCTGACTGTTGAGTCTCAGAGGTCTACCTTCCCATTTTTTTTATTGCTGTTGCCTGATCTCTGAAGTAACCCCGAGGACCATTACTATAGAATTTAAACCACTTCAAATACTCATTTTATGCTGGGGTGCAAAGTGGATACAAAGTGACATAGTAGATTCATATACAAAGTAAAGAGAGATGTTGGGGGACGCTGAAAAAGTACAAGGGTAAGACATATGTGTACGTGAAGAAAATGGGCTCCGCTTGGTGCTTTTGCATTTAAGTGAGGCTAATATCAGAAGCTTGGTTGTGCAGAGAATCTTGTCTGTGAAACTGTGCTTGAGCAATCAGTAGTGCTCAAACATGCTGCTTCTCACTCCAAACACAAAACATACAGTTAAGAAAGCAAAGTCATAGTATTATAGTATGGTACAGCACCGAAGGAGGCCATTTGGCCCATCGTGCCTGTGCTGGCTCTTTGAAAGAGCTATCCAATTAGTCCCACTAGTCTCTGAAATACTGTGGTAATGGGGCAGAAATTGCTTGCGAAATAATAGTGAGCTCAAGTGGCAAAATGGATGAGCAAGTTCCGGTGTTCGCACATGCGTAGTGAAATGCGGAAATCCGGAACTTGCATCTACTGGTTCGCCGGTGATATGACAGCTTCGAATTAAAGGTATATCGCCGGGTGCAATCAGTGGAATCATTGTAAAAGCGCCAACTTGCTTATCTGCCCAGCTGGAAAGTAACTAAATCACCACAAAACAGGTACACTTAAATATAGCAGGTCGAAACTAAGTTTTAACAGCATGGTAAGTCTTAATGACTGCCAAACAACTAAGAATTAACTTCTAAAAACTCTCATTACTCCTTATTTTAATAGTTTTTGGTCATTAAAAAACATTTTCTTAAATTAAAAAATTATTTTTTTACTTTTCCCTTCTGTCTCTTTTATTTAATTCAATTATTTCTTACCCTCTCTTTTCACTGTCTATAACTGTTTTTACAATGATTTTAATGTTGTACCTTTCACTTCCTGGTTTTCACGTTCCAAGTTGGCAGAGAGAGGTTCGCAGCTTGTCAAAAACGCTGCGATCTGATTGGTCGAGGGGAGAGTGTGATCCTCTCAGCTCTCCCAGGGTCCTAGCTTCACCTGAACTGACGCTGGGCTCTTCTCCGCTTCCTATTAGAGGAAGTGCCCGAAGAAAAGACCCTGGTAAGTTAGTGGGTTAGTATAAATCTATGGAGTGGCGAGCACTGTTGATTCTGCCCCGTTTGGCCCAGAATTTGCTGGGAAAATAACGGCGAGTCTATTGCGCCGTTATTAATGTATAAATCATCCAGCAATTTGTGGCAAGGAAGAGACACCCAGTGAGTTTCGAATCGCCACAAATTGCTGGACAATTTGTGCCGTTCTGCCATTAGCGTCGCAAAAACGGGAGCTCGTCGTCAACCTCCCCTTGAGTTTCAAGAAATTGCTGCATTTGCGCAGTAAAGGTGAATTAAACTCGCCTATTTCCCACTCTGTCCTTCTGTTTCTGTTTCTTTCTCTATTCTTAAAACTCATTGGTTAAAGAGATAAACCGTTGGTCCCATCGTTCACCAAGGTCCCAGATGCCCCGTTATCAGCTTGCACTTCCGGCAATGTGCAGCGTGAAAAATTTTCGTGCTGAATGTGAGGAAAACACTCTAACTAATGGGGCACCTCATGAGATGCCCCGCTCCAGGAAACTCTGGACCAATGTTACTGGCAGTTCTGGACATGCACATTTCCCCATATCTACTCCCTACCAAGTAGCTCAGAGCTGAAATCCTATAGATCGGAGAAGATAGAATTGGCATTTTTTAATGTGACATTGTACAAAATATTACTGCCACACATTGTGCTGCTGAATATAATTAGTGAAAGAATCCTCCTCATGGATTTTGAGAAAGAAACATAAAGATAGAGTGGCCATATTTGTGTGGAAACAGCTAATGGTCCAGTTTGCACATTCTGATATCCAATTGCTCTCTGGGCTGCCAGTGAGTTTATTTATCTGTCAGCAGCCACTTCCCATTTGGACAAGTACCAATATGTCCTGGGTTGATCTATGGGACCGTATGAATCATCTAGCTTTAGATTGCCTAAAAGAAACTTTTAGACAATCAAAACCTTTTTTGAAAAAAAAAATTGCTTCAAAATAGTTGGAAAGAGTCAGACAAATGAAGAAAGTAATCACAGAGCTAAAGTTACAAAACAAAATACAGAAAAGATTGATTAGTTAGGAAAAAAAATAAAAGTTGAATAATACACTACAAAAAGAGGGTGAATGGAATTAAAGTCTTAAAAATTGTTATTGTCGATGTGTTTTGTAGTTTTGGATTAATATTGTAATAATAAAGCTACTCCTAAGATACGAGAAGCTTTATTTCTGTAATATTTAGGTTTGCTTCAGTGTCTCAACACACAAGTTGAAGACTTGGACAACTGTCTGCCCGATTGTGTATTTCCAGCTTGTTCTGTTTTTATTGAAGATTTCCAGGATTTGCAGTTTTTCCTTTTCATTTTTCCAAATCCCTGGGATTTGGAATGGGGTCTCCGGATTCGGGCTAGGAATTTCAGGGCCTCCGATTCTATGATGCCTCCTTTTAGACAGCAGGGGGCCTCAATCAATGAAAGAGAGGAAGAGGGACAGGAATGGTGGTGCATTATTGTACCGTCTTGGGAACAAAACCACAGGTATCTCAGCATCTTGAAAAAAAGAGGTTGGCATTTTGAAAAACTGCAAATCCTGGAAATATGAAATAAGAATAGAACAAGCTGGAAATACACAATCGGTCAGTCAGCAGAGAAAAGACAGGTTCTGATGTTTCAGGTGTGCATTGGAAATGAAGATCGAGAGATAGTTAGGGTTATGGGTGAAAGACTTTGTGAGAACTGAAGAATTTGAACTGAAGAAAGAAAGAAGAACAAACTTATATAAAAGTTAGAATATGTTGGTGGATCCATTTTAATTTTTGAAATTATTTTCACTTTACGTTTTGCTGTGGTCACAGTTGCTGATCTGAGTGATGTCATTGCATCTCAGGTGTTGGATGTTTACAAACACTTTTCATTAGCACGATGCCTCTGTGATAATTCAAACTTTTGTTCAGTGTGTCCTGAGAAGCCGAATGAACATTCAGTACGACTAAAAAACTGATCTATGAAGGAGCACTCCTTCAAACTGCAATTGACCATCTGTGAAGTTAGTTATTTGTTGCGCCTTTTACCTTATGCACCAGCATTGATTAAATAGGTGGTGATAAAATGTGCAGCCAAGTAATTACATTATGAAATAATACCGATAACAGCTCCTCTTTGCCTTGACATACGCAAGTATGGTGAATAAAACACTCACTGCAGAATTTACATCATTTTGGTTCAACCTTGATGATACATTGCTCGCTGCAATGAAGAAGTTGGCATTTGGATCAGCAATACTTCACCATGATACTACACCCTGTGCATCACAATTACACTCTACCAACCTATGGCTTAACCTTTGACGTGCCGCGTGGCATCTGCCATCATGCTTGACATAAGACAATGTAGCAGCTGGTAGGAATTGAATGGGAATTTTAAGATGACCCTCTTGTGTGCCAGTAGTGGGAGGGGGGGGGGGTGTGAAATTGGCTGCTGAGTGTAAAAATGTGCTGTGAATGCACGTTGCCTGGTACTTTGTGACGGGCAGCACTGGGGAGGGCCTCAGGAGACTCATGCTATTGGAATAAGGTAACCTCTTTAAATATCTAAAAAGAACCTAAAATAAGGTGGATTGTCTCCCCTTACATTTTCCTGTAGTCGGATCTAAAGATCTATTTCATTGATTGCTGTGTGCCTGTATAAAATGGGTGCACTTCCAAACTGACCTCCTGGTCTTCAGCACCTAGGTTCTTAAAGGTGTATGTTACTCGGTTTTTGCAAGGGACAGTGAAGTTGTTTTATTTTAGCTGCTTTCATTTGGGTTTGCTCCTTTTTAAGTCCATTTTTTGCCGTTTACCTTTGATTTATCCTTTTTATTTGATACCGATTATTGTTCAGCAGAATTGTTCCCCGATTAGATTGGAGGGACATTTTTTCGGGAATTCTCTTGCCCTCTGGGAGTTAGAGGAGGAGGAGTTATCAGAGGCAGGAGCACCTGCGTCTGGGGCGGGCTGAGTGGACCTACTCCGACCCAAGGAAGCAGACAATGCCACAGTGTCTTGGGTAATTCCAAGGAACTCTGCCACTTATGCTTCACCAGGGAGGCAGTTTCAGAATTGTGCCATCTGTAGTCAGAACTCTAAATCTCATCCTGGTCTGGAGAAGCTCAGCCAGGGGCTGTAAAAGTCACCATTTTCTGTAACTTCTGTGACTGGACATTTCAAGCCTCCTCATGGTGCACTTGCCTGATCAGCAGGTCTGCAGTGCACTGCTGTAGGCATCAGGTCATTGATACATCCTTTGCCAGGGTGAAGGACTTTATTACACTTCAAAAGGAAGTGCCAGAAGCAAAAACAAGCCTCTTCACTTTTAAAAGTGTCTGGTTTCTCATCAGTGGAACCGCTGGATCTCGTCAATGGAACCGCTGGATCTCGTCAATGGAACTGCTGGATCTCGTCAATGGAACTGCTGGATCTCGTCGGTGGAACTGCTGGATCTCGTCGGTGGAACCGCTGGATCTCGTCAGTGGAACTGCTGGATCTCCTCAATGGAACCGCTGGATCTCGTCAATGGAACTGCTGGGTCTCCTCAATGGAACCGCTGGATCTCGTCAATGGAACTGCTGGATCTCGTCAATGGAACTGCTGGATCTTGTCAGTGGAACCGCTGGGTCTCATCAGTGGAACCACTGGATCTCGTCAATGGAACTGCTATAGGCATACAAGCTTCTTTTGCCAATGCTATGACATTTATGAATAGAAAGAGGTTCAGTTCAACTCGTGTCTAGGTTGTATGTGACTGTCAGAACTACATCATATAGGTACACCAGGTATCCTGAAAATTGCCGTGGTTCATTTATCTACATCAGTCAACAGTCCCAACATTATTTCATGGAATTTCCTCTCTAGATAGATGGATCCTAAGTGACCAGGGCTACCTTCTCGAGCTGTGGCTGATGGTAACAATGCAAAATTCATAAACTATAGCAGAAAGAAAATATAATGAGGCACATACCTCCAAATGGAACATATGAAAGGTACACTGAAACAAAAATTCTGCTGTCTGGAGAGATTCTGGTCTGCTTGGAGGTTCCTTCGGATTTGCGCCCAGATACACGCGTAATCTGAGCGCAAACAAATTACGTGACTTAAAAGATTGCGGAATTTTGGGCATAAGTGAGTTACGTGCATAACTACAATACAACCAAGTCTCCTCGATCTTTTGCGTCCGTCCTTCAAACCCTCTGTTTGAATGAATCTCCGCCCACAAAACTGGCCACACCCCTGAATCTCAAATACGAGTATCCACCAATTATGTTTGTTCGGGGTCCTCTCAACATTGCGACCAGATTTTCAGGCGCAGCAGAAAGCAAAATCATTTTTCTAGTCTTTTAACTGCAATTTTTTGAGCAATTTTTTAAAAAGTTATCCTCACTGAGACAAGCTCTGTATTACCTGTTTCCTTTAAGGTATTTTTATGGCATAAGTATAAGTCACAAGAAAAATTGAAAAGCTTCCCCTATTGCAAGTTCTTAAACATGCTGTGTCGAATGTTCATGATTGATGGTTAAATGAGTTGAAACTTAAATTTTAATACTCATAGAAGAAATATACTGGTTCAGGTTCGGGGCTTCCTTGGGCTCCAATTGTTTACACTGATTTCCACCCATTTTACTTTTGGGCTTATTCTAATGAGTTTGGGAGGATACTTGGGCGTAACTTGTCATTGGCAAAATGGGCACATCTTCAGGCGCAATTTCGGGTGCAACTTCCGGGTTGCGCCCATGGAGAAAATTCCAGGCTGTGATATCTACTGTTCAAAATGTTATAGTGGGCTAAATGCTGCATAATGATACTGTCAGAAGAGGAGCAATCATGAAACAGGTGAAAGGAGGGGATTAGGAAGGCCTAGTAAACAGGGTGAGAATGATCCAGAGGCTAAAGAGTTGCCAACTTCACTGAGGCAAATCCAAGAACAGTTTCTGAAGAAGCAATCACTCAGCACAACCTATCCTGTATCGTCTTCCCAATAAACTGATGCACCAAACCTTGTATTGCACCTCACGCGCAATGACACACATCCATTCATCTACTGGTTCAGAAACATAACCCAGTACAAAAAAACTCTCTGCACAAAGTCCAAATCTGTTCCCAAAGATTTATTGGTGCAATAGTGTTTGCTGTGCTTTTAATGCCTCTTATCCCAGTTCTTCCCTTTTGTGCCTGTGTATGGAGAGTGTATCCTATTGTTTCATCTAGTGCTCCTTCTGGATGCTACCTGGTGGGAGAAGGAAGTGAGATAGCTGGGGGTTGCCTGCCCCTGTGTGATTTCTGGGATGGTGATGGCTCTGCACCCTTATGTTGGGACATAGGATGGCCCTGGAACTGCTGGCACTACATCTGCTATTGTGGTGTCTGCCTGGGGCCTGGCCTCTTTCTGGTACTATCTGGGTCATTTGATGGGATGACTGGGTGGCATGGATGTAAAACCATCTTGAGAGGTAGCTCCTCACCTGTGCCTACTCCTGCCATGCCCATGCTACTGGGAGCTCCTTCAACATGTCCTGCAATCTGTGTAGGAGCAGCCCACAGGGCTCCAATGATGGATGTTGTGGAAGCCCCATGTCAGGATACTGTCCAGACAATACTCCAGTTTGGTTGATCAAAATAGAACAGGCTCACAGGTATTGGTGCCCAAGGTCTCTATTGTATCAGTTCTGACGTTCTTGAGAGAACCTACAGCAATACACTCCTTGCAACAAGTGCCACTTGCCAGCACATGCTGTGCTATGATATTCTGGTACCTGCTAAGTTTTTTATTGATAGGATGCCTGAGTGTGTTACTAATTCATGGAGGGAGGAAAATAAGCAATGACAGGTACTACTAGTCTGATGCAGGTCAGCGCATATCTGATCTTCTCCAATGGGTTTTATAGAATTGAGACTTAAGATCCTGAGGATAATTTCTTCCAGGTGGGCTAGAGTCTTCAAGTTGGAGGTACCACCGCTAGTTGCTTGCCTCTTCTTTCTGTTGTGTGCTTTCTTTTTCTACAATTATAAAGAGACTGATGAAGTGGTGAATGTCTCATGAGCCCTGCCATATGAAATTGGTCACTCTGCCTCCCAAAACGAGAATGCAACAAAATGCAATGTGCAGGCGGATGTCAGTGGATTCTTTTCTGGACCTACTTATTCTGATAATGCGGTACCATCAATAAAATGTTTGCGTGGAATTTAGAAGGTGTGTCAATGAATGAATATGGGCTGCCCTGAATTTGTTTGCGAAAGACTGGAGCATTAACAAATGATCAGCAAGCATCCCCTGTGAGGATACATCCTCAGGGGAAGGTGTGTATTGCTGTCATGCCATTTCATACAAATGGGAACAAACACTTTTAGCAAACACTTAGCTTGGCAAACGTCTTCAATGTGTTAAACTTCTTTTGCATCTGAGCCATGGAGCTCATCACCTCACAAACTGCGTTTGCCTGCTCTGCCACCTCTTCCCACTCTGCCCCGACAGCTCTGTTCTGCGGAGGGTGTCAGTCCAAACTAAAGATGGCAACCATTCCTTGCTTCACATATCACAGCATTATCTCTGCAAAAGGAGCAGGCCTTCCATTGCCCTGGGCCCTTGTGCTCTGCTCAACCATCTCTGATACACCAGTGAAACCTATATCCAAACACACTAGCAATAGCAAAGCACAGAAAGTGCAGATGCCTCTTTAAGGCACAGCACCTGCTCTTTTCTCCAACTGTGTCAGATCTTGTCTCTTCCCTCCTGGTCTCCATGCTCATAATGCATGGACCAGTCAGTATTGCCGAATTAGTAAAATTAGAGGACCTTGAAAAATACCGGGCACTCCCCCCATGAGCCTACAAAGCGAGACGCACTCATGGACTTCCAGGTGCGGTGTCACTGCACGGAAAGTAGAAGATTTCCCCTATAGTTTGAAGAGATGATGTCCTTGCTAAGTGACAATGCCTTTATATTGCCTCCAGGCTTGTTGCTGGTACAGGTATTCTCATTTATACATTATTGCTAATAGTAACAAACTTGCCCAGACATTACTCATGTCAAAACATGAATGATATCTGACCTTTAACAGGTTCTTGGCGTACTCACTTCATGCATTAGTGAAGTTGCACTGGGATTTTCTCCAACACATTATTTGTTCCCAAAGAATTTGGCCTATCAATGAATATACTAATTTAAGGGCTGTTACAAGTTAATAATTTTTTCAGTGCATTAACAACAGAAATCAAGGTGATGGGGTGTGAGGGGGTGGGGGGTATGACAACACAAGTTTTAATGAATGGCATTATGTATAAATGAAAGATCCCCTGACTACGGTCAGTTGGTTCAATAATTGAACATAATTTCACTGCTCAGGAGCAGGAAGGTCCCATGTTTGATTGCTCTTCTGTGTTAATTAGCTGATTGTAGCAAGGGCACCAATCAGGGTTCAATAATTGGCCTCAGAACGCCTGAGCTAAGGAAGAGAAAATTCATCACAATTTCTGTCGCTTGGTATACAGTGATTAGAGCTATAAAGTACACATGTGGAATGGGGTAAGGACGCAATAGAGCTAGGCTGAGAAGGCCCCCATGATCAAATAACTTGCTGACTCTTATTAGCTAGGCTTCCCCATAAAGAATGGATCCTACCATAGGGTGTCTGGTGGCTGTGCTACCATATCACAATATAGAATCATACAATGATACAGGCCATTTGGCCCATCATGCCTGTGTCAGCTCTTTGAAAGAGCTATCCAATTAGTCCCATGCCCCTGCTCCTTCCCCATAGCCCTGCAAACTTTTCCCCTTCAAGTATTTATCAATTCCCTTTTGAAAGTTATTATTGAATCTGCTTCCACCACCCTTTCAGGCAGTGCATTCCAGATCATAACAACTTGCTGCGTAAACATTTTTTTCTTCATGTCACTTCTGGTTCTTTTGCCAATTTCATTGAAACATTCAAAATTCTTACAGGGGTCAACAGGGTAGATGCAAGGAGGATGTTTCCCCTGGCTGGGGAGTCTAGAACCAGGGATCACAGTCTCAGAATAAGGGGTCAGCCATTTAGGAATGAGATGAAGAGAAATTTCTTCACTCAGAGGGTGGTAATCTTTGGAATTCTCTGCCACAGAGGGCTGTGGAGGCTCAGTCATTGAGTACCTTCAAAACAGAGATCGATAGATTTCTAGATATTAAAGGCATCATGAGATATGGGGATCGTGAAGGAAAATGGCATTGAGGTAGATGATCAGCCATGATCTTGTTGAATGGTGGAGCAGACTCGAGGGGCCGGACGGCCTCCTCCAGCTCCTATTTCTTATGTTCTTATGTTCTTACATTGGGCCAGAAATTGTTCGGAGCGGTGAGGCAATGGTCACTGCTGCTCCTGTGAATTAAATTAACAAAATTACTTACTGCGGGCTCTGTGGCGTCGAATTTGAACTTTAAAAAAATTGCACGCGATCAACCCAACCTTTGAGCAGCGAATTTGCCAGGGCTGGAAAAGTCTGTGAGGGGAAGACACGCCCACAAAATCTGTCAGGAAGAGAAGTCAAGCCCACAGATTCAACCTGTATTGCTCAAGCAGGCAAGCAGACTTCATTCATTGAAAGTTAGGATTCTGTATCTAGTTGTAAATAAAAATTTTACGTTTTTTTTATAAAAAGCCAAAGAAATAATTGAATAAAATAAAAGAGACAGAAGGAGAAAGTAAAAAAAAAGTTTAATTTTTAAATGTAATTTTATTTTAATGACCAAAAGCTATTAAAATAAGGAGTAATATGAGACTCCACATTTTTAAAAGTTAATTTTTAGTTGTTTGGCAGTCATTAAGACTTACCTCACTGTTAAAACATAGTTTAGACCTGTGTTTTTAAGCGTATCTGTTTAATGGTGTAATTAGTTACTTTCCAGCTGGGCAAACAAGCAAGTTTGTACTTTTTCAACGATTTCTCTGATTACAGTGTGTTATGTCCCTTTAATTCGAAGCTGTCATATCGTCGGCGAGCCACTAGGAGTGAGTTCCGTGTTTCACTGTGCATGTGCGAACGCTGGAACTTGCTCCTTCAATTTTCGCCACTAACAAAGGAGAGCGCTGTTGAGCTCCTTCATTATTTTGGGAGCGATTTCTGCCCATTAAATCTGTGCCCTCTGGTTACCGACACTTCTGCCACTGGAAACAGCTTCTTCTGTGGGTTGAAAATCCTTCCAGTACTCTCGACAACTCCATTAAATTCTTGCAAGTTTATAGAAACTAATTCTTAGACATAAAAATGATGCATATTTTAAAACCTGAAAAAGACTTTTAGTACTTGAAATTTAAATTTAAAAACTGCAACTTTATTTTACATTTAATACTCACTGACTCAATACATTTTGATACAGAGGGATAGATTAACGGAATGTGATGCTACCCACTACAATTTTCTTTCTGCGCTCCGCCTCGGCAATACTTAATGTCCAGGCGGTAAAGATGGAAATGTACCTCGGGCTTTCATGCTTTAAAAAAAATTTTGTGTGTGTTTTGTGTGTGTCTCAATGTGGAAGATAGCTGTGCTGGAGTGAAACACTTTTTCCACTGTTCATTATCTTTGTGTGTATCAGTTGCTCTCAAGTCAGGTATAGTGCGGGTGAGAGTGCTGTCCACCCTACCGTAACTGGGAGTAGCAACATACAATTGCCCCAATATGAATTTTGCTCCTCCACTACCAACCACCCTTATGACCTCTCTGAGTGCTAATTCTCTCTCTTTTCATTCTCAAAAATGTACATTCAGATATATATTTTTTGAAGGCATTGTACACTTTAATTACACGGTGCTTGCAGGAGCAGTGCATTGATATATCCAGGCTTCTCGGCATGACTGTGCTTGCATGTGAGCAAATCAGGTCTGAGGGTTGAGGCAGTTTGTTTGGTCTTGGTTTCTGGGGATTAGTTAGGTCTGGGGACTGGGTGGGCAGGGGGTGGGGTTTTAAGAATATTGGAAGTAGGAAAAAATTGACATATTTTTCTTAATGCTACTAACCATCATGCTCTGCAGGCTGTGCTGTGTATTTTGCTGAGTGTGCGGCTTATTTTGCTGAATTGTAAACTGTTAACCTTTGACTAGTGACTGACCCGTCATCCTCATTGTGAGGCAAGGCAGCTTTTTTTGTGGTCAAAGAGGAACAATGACCCAAAAAGTGTAACGATAATCCAAAGATAGCGATAAGACCAGGACAATGACGAGATAGCTAGACGAGTGCAGTCAAACAAATTGGCCATTGAAACACAACCTTGCAAAGAATCTTGTGGTTAGATGAGCAATGTTAAAACCAACTGACCATCTTGAACTCTTTGAAAAACAAGATTGTTAATCTATAAGGGTCTTATGAATGTTGTTCCATACATGGTGTGAGTTTCCTGCCCGGGGAGACATAAAAACCCAACATCTTTAGAGCTCAGGGCAGAGGCATCAGTGAAGCCAACCCAGTTGTCAGAAGACCAACTAGCTGCCTGAAGTCAGCACGGCTGTCAAAAGGACACCTGACTATCAGAAGTCAACCTTACTGTCAGAAAACAGAAAACTTGAAAAGACCACATCGCCAACTTAATTTCAAACTCTGTCCAGAGATCAAATGGGGGAATATTGTTTTGATTTTTGTTGTCTAATATTTGAGACTTTTACATGTTTGATTTAACTATTAATAAATGACATTAATTATCATTTGGTGTCACGTCCGAATCTGTTACAGGGTGGGGAGGGCAGACCCTGCATTCTAGTGGCCATGTTAGTTGAGGTTTTTCCCCTTCATGGTCAGTGGGTATGTTGCTGTGTGGGGGAGACAATTTGTAGTCATCAATGCCAGTATGGTGTTGTGGACTCACATCTACTAAGAACTGGATTGAGACTGTCCATGTGCATTTCATATAGGAATTTTGCACCCATCAGGGAGAGGAGACTTTCATTCCGTCAGCCTGGCCTGGATTCAAGTTGACGTAAAAGACAATATTTTAATGCATAGCACCAGCATGGACCGTAGAAGCTTATAACACTGTAGGAGGCCATTTCTCCCATCATGTCTGAGCTGGCTCTTTGCTAGAAAAATTCAAAACTAATTCCACCACCCTGTTCTCTCCCTACAACCTTGTACCTTCCCCTGTTTCAAATGTTTATCCATTTGTCCCTTAAAAGATGCAAAGGTCAATTACTTGTTCTCCCGAAGTATTCTATACTGTAACAATGGAATGCATAAAGAAATTTCTCTTAACCTCTCTCCTCACTCTCTTAGTGAATGTTTTAAATTGATGACTCCTAGTCACTGACTCCCCAACCAGAGAAATAGAGATCAATTTTAATTCCCACTTTCTGGCAGAAACCAGATGGGGAGGCAGTTAAAATAGAACAAAGGACTTAGCCATTCCTTTCACGCCCAGATCGGGCTGACTGCGATTTTAAATCGCAGGCAGGAAGGATACCCATCCCAAGCCGGCGGGGTCCTCTTTAAATATACAGATCAGGCTCTGATGACATCAGTGGGGCCCAATCTACTATTTTAACCTGAGGTCTGAGCGGTGGCGCACTGGTGGCTTCCCTGCCAGTCCAAACCTGCTGGGAACTGCAGGCAGGGCCAGAAGAGGCCCAGCAAGATAAGTTTTTAAAAAATTGTTTCCTTGTGGGTCATGAGGAGCAGGAGTGTCCCAGGCTGCCCCACCTCCTCTGACCAGGATTCCACTTTGGGAGCATCACCTTGACCATTGCCCCGTGGCCTCCTACCTTTTAAAAAAATTTGTTCATGGGATATGGTAGTCGGAGGCGAGGCCATCATTTATTGCCCATCCCTGATTGCCCTTGAGAAGGTGGTGGTGAGCCGCCTACTTGAACCACTGCAGTCCGTGTGGTGAAGGTTCTCCCACAGTGCTGTTAGGAAGGGAGTTCCAGGATTTTGACCCAGCGACAATGAAGGAACGGCGATATATTTCGAAGTCGGGATGGTGTGTGACTTGGAGGGGAATGTGCAGGTGGTGTTGTTCCCATGTGCCTGCTGCCCTTGTCCTTCTAGGTGGTAGAGGTCGCGGGTTTGGGAGGTGCTGTCGAAGAAGCCCTGGCGAGCTGTTGCAGTGCATCTTGTAGAGGTACACACTGCAGCCACAGTGCGTCGGTGGTGAAGGGAGTGAATGTTTAGGGTGGTGGATGGGGTGCCAATCAAGCGGGCTGCTTTGTCCTGCATGGTGTCAAGCTTCTTGAGTATTGTTGGAGCTGCACTCATCCAGGCAAGTGGAGAGTATGTCATCACACTCCTGACTTGTGCCTTGTAGATGGTGGAAAGGCTTTGGGCAGTCAGGAGGTGAGTCACTCACCACAGAATACCCAGCCTCTGACCTGCTCTTCTAGCCACAGTATTTATGTGGCTGGTCCAGTTCAGTTTCTGGTCAATGGTAACCCCCAGGATGTTGATGGTGGGGGATTCGGCGATGCTAATGCTGTTGAATGTCAAGGGGAGGTGGTTAGACTGTCTCTTGTTGGAGATGGTCATTGCCTGGCACTTATCTGGCGCGAATGTTACTTGTCACTTATCAGCCCAAGCCTGGATGTTGTCCAGGTCTTGCTGCATGCGGGCACGGACTGCTTCATTATCTGAGGAGTTGCGAATGGAACTGAACACTGTACAATCATCAGCGAACATCCCCATTTCTGACCTTATGATGGAGGGAAGGTCATTGAAGAAGCAGCTGAAGATGGTTGGGCCTAGGACACTGCCCTAAGGAACTCCTGCAGCAATGTCCTGGGGCTGAGATGATTGGCCTCCAACAACCACTACCATCTTCCTTTGTGCTAGGTATGACTCCAGCCACTGGAGAGTTTTCCCCCTGATTCCCATTGACTTCAATTTTACGAGGGCTCCTTGGTGCCACACTCGGTCAAACGCTGCCTTGATGTCAAGGGCAGTCACTCTCACCTCACCTCTGGAATTCAGCTCTTTTGTCCATGTTTGGACCAAGGCTGTAATGAGGTCTGGAGCCGAGTGATCCTGGCGGAACCCAAACTGAGCATTGGTGAGCAGGTTATTGGTGAGTAAGTGCCGCCTGATAGCACTGTCGACGAAACCTTCCGTCACTTTGCTGAAGATTGAGAGTAGACTGATGGGGCGGTAATTGGCCGGATTGGATTTGTCCTGCTTTTTGTGGACAGGACATACCTGGGCAATTTTCCACATTGTCGGGTCGATGCCAATGTTGCAGCTGAACTGGAACAGTTTGGCTAGAGGCGCAGCTAGTTCTGGAGCACAAGTTTTCAGCACTACAGCCGGGATGTTGTCGGGGCCCATAGCCTTTGCTGTATGCACTCAGCCGTTTCTTGATTTCACATGGAGTGAATCGAATTGGCTCCTGATTTTAACTCCTGGGCAGCTGTTTCCTGACATATTCCAGGCTGCTTTGGACAGGAAGTTGGCAAGTTAATGAGGCCTGGGCATTAAAATCAACCACGCCTCCCCGCTACTGATGCCAGATTGGCCCACTGCTCACCTCCCAGCATTCCTGCTCAGGAGTTAAAATCGAGGCCATATTCTTTATAGATTCATTCTATCAAAATCCTTCATAATTTAAAATTCCATTAAAACCTTTCTTAACCTTCTCTGCTATAATGGAATAGTCCCCATGTTTATGCTTTAGGCTGTCTATGATTCTAATGTTCTTTCTATAATGGGGCACTTTAACTATGGTTTAACCATTCCCTTGTACAAATTTATCAATGTCTCTTCACTCCATGCCCCTATTTATAAAACCCAAAATACCAGTGGCCTCATTTAGGGTTTTGTTTGCCTGAACTAGCACTTTCAGGGAACTATGTAACTGCACTCTGAGCTTTCTCTATTCTTCCACATCCTACAGCATTTTGTAATAAACTTATACTCCCATTCTTTGTTTTTGCTCCCAAAAAGCTCCCATAACATTTTATAACTATTAAAAACTAAAAATATAGGTCTAGAAATTTGATGGTGCCACGCCCATTTAACAGGCGTAAAATTCGACACCGGAAACGCACAGCCCACAATATTGGTAAAGCTTCTGTGTAGCCGTCCAGGTCTGTGCCTGAAACAGGTATTTGTCCCTGTGCATATGCAAATAGGGGGCTTAAAACCTGTTTGAGGCACCTTTGCAAAATGTGTCAGTGACTCACTGCAGCATGCAGTGTGCATTCTGAGTCAGTATTCTCAGGTGCTTGGCAGCCAAACCAATGATGCTTACACAGATCACTGGAGGCTGCCATTGGAAAGGTAAGTTTTAATTTTTTTTACTTACCTTGTTCTGGAGCCGGGAGGAGCAGGAGCAGGAGCAGGAGTGGGCTAAGCTCGCTCCCCTCCCAACTGCACCCTATAAAGCTTTCCACAATAAAGGGTAATCTTTCAGACTGGAGAGATGCTGAAGCTTCACATTTGATGTGTAAATTTTCCTTAATAACTTGTGTACCTTATTTTAATTTTATTTCCAAATGTTTCCTACAATTTCTGTACGTGCAACAAACAGGCATTCAGAAAATAAAGCTAAAAATCTCTTTTTCAAATAACTGCAATGATGAGATCAAATGCTTTACAGGTTTATCAGGAAACGTGACAAAGACAAAAAGGACTCGTGTTAAAAATAAACTGGCCCAGACCTCTCTCTCCTCTCTCTTTGTTATTGCCTTTGATTTTGCCATGTGAAGTAGCTTGTGTTTTTGTATTTAATAATTATGATACTTCCAGATCTCAAGCACATACAAGCAGGTTCAGCTCTTAATGAATGTGCTTCCAAAGAAATTATTGATAGATAATTACCATTTTCTCAGAAATTAAGGATTATGGCTTCTGATTTGCTCTTGATTGTAGAACGCCTTTATTAATGCTTCTTGGTTTAGAGAGGGAGTTTTAATGTCACCCCTCAGAGACATCCATTTAGCTTTCATAGTTATTGATTGATATTTTTGACAGACCCAGTAGACATGTCTGTTGAACGCAAGGAGCTGGGTATCTATCAATATTTTATAAGAAAGCCTGTTTTCTTCATGGATGTGAGGAATTAGTAAGAGAGATGTCGGGAAGGGTGGACAGTGGTTTAGTTTATACAGGGTTCAGTAGATAACCCCAGCACGCAGGTTTAAAATATATTAAAAATGCACAGAGGTAGGAAGATTGTTGCCCTTTGATTGACGTTGCAGTGAATACAGAAATTAGAGTTCTACACAAAGGGCCTTTTTATTTAAATTGGGCAACAAATACTCTAAGCTCTGCAGCAATTTAAAATACGAGTGTTGGAGAGGCAATAAGTGAGTCTATACAGAGCTTGTTAATATTACTGTGACGGTCCGGTATACTCCTCCATGATGATTTGTTTTTCTGAATGGCTGCGATGTAAATTCATTGTTTTTCCACATTATTTTCTACAAAAGGTGCCCAGATCTCATTGTTATTTTTACATTCTGACTCTGAAGTAATAGCAAAAACCAAACAATCACAGATTATTGGCTTATTGGTAGCTTGCGCATTCTGAAACTGCATTTTATTCAATTATGTTGTTACAATAGAAGTCATTATTTTAATTTTTAATTTTTAGCAGTTGAAGCGATTTACTGATTATTGCCGTTGGGCCAGGATTCTGTACCTGTTAGGTGGTTACCAGCACTCCAAGGCTAGCTGTGGGGCTTGATTTTCCTATTGAAAATGATGGACGCATCAAGGTGCATGTGAATATCAAGCTCAAGGACACGATGCATTTAATCTATCCTCTGATATTCCCATGGATAATAGCATATGTTAATAGATGGTAATATAGCAGCTAGTGCTCCATACCCTGATGAACTGTGCATAGGTTAGTGATACCCAACAGCTGCCACTAAACATCAAACCATGACCAGACATTTTCCGTTGCTCCAGTTGAGGACAGTGAAAACTGTGTTTTCTTTTTAATTTGGAGGCTTTCTTTTTGACTGAGTCAAGACAGTGGCCAACTTCTGTGTCACCGTGTGAAATTCTGTATCGTATTCCACAGGAGAAAAAATCGCAATGTCCCAGGGACGATGAGTGGACACAGAGGAAATGTTGCTCTGTGGGATATTTATGTTGTTAAACAAAATGTCAAGGTATTTGTCCAAAGAAGAAATGAACCCATAAAATAAGCTGGGGTTCCTGAATCACGTTTCTTAAAAATTTCAACTGACCCAGCATCCATCGCCTTTTGGGGGAGAGAATTCTACATTCCCGCTATCCTTTGTGTGAAAAGGTGCTTCCTGATTTCACTCCTGAATGGCCTAGCTCTAATTTTAAGATTGTGCCCCCATGTTCTGGATTCCCCACCAGAGGAAATAGCTTCTCTGTATCTACCCTATCAAATCCTTTTGTCATTTTAAACACCTTATGTAGATCACTCCTCAACCTTCAAACTCAAGGGATTTGAAGCCAAGTTTATCTAACCTGGCTTCATAATTTAACCCTTTAAGCCCTGGTCTCATTTTGGTGAATCTGCACTGCAACCCCTCCAAGGCCAATATATCCTTCCTAAAGTGTGGTGCCCAGAACTGAATGCAATACTCCAGATGGGATCTGACCAAGGCTCTGTACAACTGAAGGATAACTTCCTCCACTTTGTATTCCAGCCCCCTTGAGATAAGGGTCAACATTCCATTAGCCTTTTTGATTACTTTTTGGACCTATGCACTAGCTTTTAGTGATTTATGTACCTGGACACCCAAATCCCTTTGCTCCTCCACAATTTCTAGTTTCTCGCCATTAAGAAAATATTCTGATTTGTCTTTATTGGATCCAAAGTGGATGACCTCACACTTCTCCACATTGAGCTCCATCTGCCACAGTTTTGCCTACTCACTTAATCTGTCTATATCCCATTCCTGCTCTCATCTACACAACTTTCTGTTCCTCCTAACTTAGTGCCATTTGCAAACATGGATATACAGTGCTCAATTCCTTCATTCAAGTCATTGATATATATGGTGAAAATCTGAGGCTCCAGTTCAGATCCCTGGGGAACACCACTCATCACTCTGCCAATCAGAGTGCATTCCCTTTATCCCGACTCTCCGTCTCCTACATCCCATCCAATTATCAGCCCATGTCCCAAGGTTATCTCCAATTCCACGTGTTCTCATTTTTGCTAATGATCTCTTGTGAAGATGCCTTGTCTAATCCAAATGCCTTCTGGAAGTCCATGTAGACAACGTCCATATAGACAACATCCATTGACGCTCACTTGTCCACCTTGTTTGTGGCCTCCTTAAAAAAAATTCAACTAGGTTAGTCAGACCTGACAGGCCCGAATTTAATTCCCCCCGCCTGACGGAAACTGGGTTGGGGGGATAGTTAAAATGAGACCAGTCACTTACCCTTTCTGATCCCGCTGCCTTCCTGCCGTGTGCAGATCTTAACCTGCTCTGTTGAGCAGGCGAGCTGTAATCGGGACCTGATCTGCGATTTTAGTTGACTGCCTGAGCAGTGACAGCTTCCCCATAAGGCCAAACTTGTCGGATGGGGGATCGTGGGCCAGATGTGGCCTAGTCTCTTCCAGGAGTGCTCTTCCAGGCCTCACAAGGAAGCTTTGGGCCACCCTTGTCCCTGACTGCTCCCCCTTCTCCCGATCACGGCCAGAGGCCCCCCCTCCTCACCCCCGATAGCTGCCAGAGCCCCCCACACCCAGGTCGCCTCCACAGCATCCTTAGCTGACTGCCGGGGACCGTTCCCTCGGGTCCCTGGCTGCCGCCTCCTGCCGCCAACCTCCTCCAGCTCCCGCCCGCTGGCCAAGTGGTGGATCTGGCCAAGTTCGGGCGGGAATCTGGGAAAATTTATTCAAATAAGGCCTGGCCAATAAGATCAGCCAGGCCTCCAAGTACCAGGACTGCCCTGGCTCGCGGCCTGCTTAGGGGCTCGCGCGAACCGTACCCACCCCACTTTTAAAATCAGGCCCGACATGTCCTTCGCAAATCCACGTTGACTCTCTTTGACCAGCTCACACTTGTTCATATGCTCAGTCACTCTGTCCCTGATGATAGATCCCAGTAACTTCCCCACAACTGGCGATAAACTGACAGGCCTTTCGTTTTCTCGTTTCTCCCTCCCTCCTATCTTAAATAATGTAGTGACATTTGCATAATGGGGTCAAACAAGATAGATGAACTAGTTATGTACAGTATCTTTTACAGCTGAATTGATTATTGTGGCACATAACAGGATGAGATGTGAGTGAATTAGTGGATCTGATAACTTTGTTGAAAAATTTCAAAAAACAAAATTCCCTATTTTTCTCCCTAAACCAATTGTGTAAAATTTCCAGGATCTCACGTTTAATGTTACGTGAAGTATGAAATAAATGGAGTGTCTAAAGTAGTTTTGGTTTCACTTACTGTACTTAATGACTCCACATTGTCTGTAAGCACTCTTCACAACATGCCTACAGAATCTAGATTACAAGAAAAATATGTGGCTTAGGAGCAATTAGCCCAACTTTACGTGTTGTAGCGAGTATCAATCCTGTCCCTGCAATGTGAGTAATCATGAAATAAAAACAGAGTGGATCTTATTTACATTCCTTTTGATGCTCGATTTCTTCAGCTTTCTCCAGTCAACAACAGCAAGTAAGTAAGATAGATAGGAAAAAAACAGTGAATGATATACATATGAGAAATGATGGCCATATTTTGGGGATTTTTGGGTTAAAATCCACGTTGGCTTTAACGTCCAGGATTGCAAGTTGGTGCCGGCTGCATTGAGTTGTGATGTGGTCCTGTGTTAATTTGGAGTGTGGCAAAGTTACGATGTTTCGAACTATAATGTTGCAAATGGATATGGGTTTGGGAAAAGTGACATGTTGCTCTGATGTATATAGTCAATGCTAAACCAGGTCTGAATTAACACGGTGTGAATTTGAACAGGTCTGCAGCTTTTCCCACATCAATAAATAAATGGCCACCAAATAGTGGGAAGGAGATAGAGGAGAAAATTTGCACGCAAATTACCGAAAGATGCAAGAACTATAGAGTAGTGGTCCTAATACTGACCCCTGAAGAACAACACTGTATATTCCCCTCCAGACTGAAAAACAACCGTTCACCACTACACTCTGCTTTCTGTCCCTTAGCCAATTTTGTATCTGTGCTGCCGCTACCCCTTTAATCCCATGGGCTTTAATTTTGCTAACAAGTCTATTATGTGGTACTTTATCAAATGCCTTATCCCAATATAGACTGGGACAGTAACAGTGTAAAGGGCAAAGAGGGGGAGGAATTCCTGAAATGTGTTCAAGAGAACTTTCTGGAACAGTGTGTTTCCAGCCCAGGAAGGAAACAGTGCTGGATCTAGTTCTGGGGAATGAAGTGGGGCAGGTGGAGCATGTTTCAGTGAGGGAGCATTTGGGGAACAGTGATCATAATATCATTAGGTTTAGAATACTTATGGAAAAGGACAAGGAACAATCAAATGTAAAAATGCTTAACTGGAGAAGGGCAAATTTCAGTGAGTTAAAAAAGAATCTTACCCAGGTGGATTTGAATCAAAAATTGGTAGGCAAAACAATAATTGAACGATGGGAGGCCTTCAAGTAGGAATTGGTTCGGGTACAGAGTAGATACATCCCTTGGAGGGGAAAGGAAGGGCATCTAAAGCTAGAGCCCCCTGGATGACTAAAGATATAGAGATTAAAATGAAACAGAAAAAGGAGGCTTATGACAAATGTAAGGTTCATAATACAGAGAACCAGGCTGAATACAGAAAGTACAGAGGAGATCTAAAAAAGGGAATAAGAGGGGCAAAGAGAGGATATGAGAATAGATTAACGACTAATATAAAAGGGAACTCAAAACTCTTTTATAAACATGTAAAAAGCTAGTCAAAGGAAGGGTAGGACTGATTAGGGACAAAAAAGGAGATCTTCTTGTGGAGGCAGAGGGCATGGCTGAGGTACTAAATGAATACTTTGCAACTGTATTCACTAGAGAAGAGAATGCTGCCATTGTAGCAGTAAAGGAGGAGATAGTAGCAATATTGGATAGGATAAAAATAGTACTTAAAAGATTGGCACTACTCAAAGTAGAAAAGTCACCCGGTCCGGATGGGATGCATCCTAGGTTACTGAGGGAAGTAAGGGTGGAAATTGCAGAGGCTCTGGCCACAATTTTCCAATCCTCTTTAGATACGGGGATGGTGCCAGAGGACTGGAGGATTGCAAAAAAGGGGAGAGGGAAAAACCCAACAATTACAGGCCAGTCAGCCTAACGTCAGTGGTGGGGAAACTTTTAGAGACAATAATCTGGGACAAAATCAATTAGCACTTGGAAAAATATGGGCTAATAAATGAAAGTCAGCACAGATTTGTTAAAGGAAAATCATGTTTGACTAATTTGATTGAGTTCTTTGATGAAGTAACGGAGAAGTTTGATGGGGGTAGTGTAGTTGATGTTATGTATGTGAACTTTCAAAAGGCATTTGATAAAGTACCACATAATAGACTTGTTAGCAAAATTAAAGCCCATGGGATTAAAGGGGTAGCGGCAGCACGGATACAAAATTAGCTAAGGACAGAAAGCAGAGTGTAGTGGTGAACGGTTGTTTTTCATTCTGGAGGGAAATATACAGTGGTGTTCTTCAGGGGTCAGTATTAGGTCCACTACTCTTTTTGATATATATTAATGACCTGGACTTAGGTTATAGAGGGTATAATTTCAAAGTTTGCAGATGACACGAAACTCGGAAATGTAGTAAACAATGTGGTGGATAGAAACAGACTTCAGGAGGACATAGACAGACTGGTAAAATGGGCAGACACATGGCAGATGAAATTTGATGCAGAGAAATATGAAGTGATGCATTTTGGTAGGAAGAATGAGGAGAGGCAATATAAACTAAATGGTACAATTTTAAAGGGGGGTGCAGGAACAGAGAGACCTGGAGGTCCACATACACAAATCTTTGAAGGTGGCAGGACAAGTTGAGAAGGCTGTTTCTAAAAAAAAAAAAAGCATATGCGATCCTTGGCTTTAATAATAGAGACATAGAATACAAAAGCAAGGAAGCTATGCTAAACCTTTATAAAACACTGTTTATGCCTCAGCTGGAGTTGAGTGTTCAATTCAGGGTACCACACTTTAGGAAGGATGCGAAGGCCTTAGAGAGGGTGCAGAATAGAGTAACTAGAATGGTACCAGGGATGAGGGACTTCAGTTATGTGGACAGACTGGAGAAGCTGGGGTTGTCCTCCTTTGAACAGAGAAGGTTAAGAGGAGATTTGATAGAGGTGTTCACAATCATGAACGGTTTTGATAGGGTAAATAAGGAGAAACTGTTTCCAGTGGCAGAAGGGTCGGTAACCAGAGGACACAGATTTAAGGTGATCGGCAAGAGGGCCAGAGGCGACATGAGGAAACACTTTTTATGCAGCGAGTTGAAATGATCTGGCATACATTGTCTGAAAGAGTGATGGAAGCAGATTCAATAGTAACTTTTAAAAGGGAATTGGATAAATATTTGAAGGGGAACATAAATACAGGGCTATGGGGAAAGAGCAGGGGAATGGGACTAATTGGATAGCTCTTTCAAAGAGTCGGCACAGGCACAATGGGCCAAATGGCCTCCTCCTGTGCCGCACCTATTATGATACTATGATATGATGAAATGGATATATTTGTAATTGTTAATGTGACAAAAGCTTGCTGGGAATTGGAGTAAGCAGAAGTATTTAAATTTGTTACGTTATGGTCTTCTGGAAGGGGAGATTAATACAGCTTTTATTGGTCAGTAACTTTAGATGTCGCTGTGGATGCAACAAAAGTGTTTGGCAAGTTTATTTGGTTCAAGTTGCCTTGCTCAATCTTTTGCAGAGAGGAATCTGCTGAAGCACATCTAATTAAGTGCAGTCGAGATTGCTTCCAGCATGTAGCAAGTTATCCTGACTGCTTTTGTTGTGTCCAACTGTGTCTATCTGAACTTGGTAATGCTTTCATGCCAACTGTTTGCTTTTTACGTGCTCAGTAAGCATTCGGACTCAGTGTCTGTGCTCAAGTTCCAAAATCAGCGTGGAACTGGATCCAAGCAGTTTCCATTCAAACTTTTAGGATCCTACATTGCATGGAGCCAACCCATGAGCCATCTTGGCTCCATTTTTAACGTGCTCTTATGCATTGCTGTGTCACGTGGTTCCACACTTGGTGGAACAGGGAGGAGTCAAAGACTGTGGTGGAGCGAAAGAAAAGCCAGAGTTGCTTGGCAACATGAGAGTTACTTATTCCTTTGCACTTCAGTTGAAGCAACTCCATGAAATATTATTCTCATCGCCCGTATTCTATTATGTTCAAAGTCATAGTCATTAAGTTTGGTGGCCCACATAACATTCTGAAGCAATGCTAGCTGTTTAATTAAATGATTTGGTAAGTCAATATTATTTGTAGAATTTTATATAGTGACATTTACATGTCATGGACAGCGTTTTCAACTAGCCTCAGAACAATAACGTTTTATTTCAAAACAGCCGAATTAAATTTAAAATCTGAATTGACACTTCAGTGTCACGTTGGGTTGGAAGTTCACTATAATCATTTCAATAAAGTTATTTTTTTCAGCGTTTGAACAATGTAAAATATAAATAAAAAACAACATTGTTTAAACAATTTAAAAGTAGCTTTATTTAAAAGACTGATTTTTGCAAGCCAACACGTGGGCAAATTGCTATTGATGCAGCACACCTGCTAACATTTAAGGCCAGTGAGGCTGTGCTTTGAGAGTGGTGCCTCATGTGTCAGGAGGACGGGTCAAAAAAATCGGACATATAGTGTCATACCCTGTCCCCGACTCAGGCGCTCAGGCTGTGCTCCAGGAGTCCACTCTCGCCTTTAAAGATATCAATTCAAGATATTCTGAGTTCAAAATTATAATTTTAATTTTTCAAAGTGGAAGCCAGGAACAGGCAAAATTAGCAGCAGCCCATCACTTATTTTGTTTTAAAATTGTGGTCTATTTTGATTTGTTTTACTCATTAAAAAATTGTACATGGCTTCACAGGTCTGAATACATTTGCAATCTGTGTGGCCCTTGCTCGTATACAGCTACTATTGGCATATTGCACTGACTTCAGTGTTTGGACTTAGCATCCACTTTGCATTCAGGCTTCAAACTCAGCACGGATCCAGATCCAAGACACCCATCTTCAAACTTGGAGGTTCCAGACCTGAGGAGTAAAGAGAGGTCACTGAACTCCTAACCAGAAATCAATTTTAGTACAAAATGAAATGAGTGGGATAACTATTGATTTTAATCCCAAGGAAACAGAATGACAAGGAAGCAAAATCATAGTTCATGTCTGCTCATGTGTGGAGATCTGAAAGAATAACATGTATCATTTGGGAGCCAAATGAAGATCTAGTAAACTGTTATAGTTTTAACCTCCTGCCTTTCACCAGCAGCATTGTTTTACAGTAAAATCCCAAATGAAAAACATTTAATGCCATTTAGTTGCAGTCAGAAGCAGCAGGTGGTCATGTGGTGTGAAGAAATTAAATTGCTGATATAATTATATGCAATTCGATAGCACAATCCTTGATGTATTATCACCTACAGTATGCTTATGGCATATGTTCTACAATAAAAAAACATTTTAAAATTTATTTTAAAACGCTTTTGATTTCTTGCACATTTGGGATGTGATGGTTCTGTCAAGATTTACACAACAGGGGCTTTTGTTAAAGCTTCAGCTATCATGAGAATTTTTTTCAACAAAAAATTAGTCTAATAATTATGCAGTGAGCAATAAAATAGTTCACCCAGAGAATATATGTTTTGTACAAATGATTTTACTTGTTTGGGTTTGTGAAGTTGTCCTATTAAATTGTGACTGAAGGCAGAAAGTCGCACGGTTAGACTACGTTGAACCGTTAGCAATTGGGACTTAACGGTATGCTGAATTATCACTTCATTTGCATTCATTCCAATGATTGCAATAAATATGAATGTGTGCCTTATTCATCCTATATAATTCTACTATGCCTGCACTCAATAATGTTTTGCTTCTAATTATTTGCTGCTTCTAAAATGATGATAACACATGTTTTATGCTGTCATTGAAATGGCCAGCATGTTCCTACATGCGCAATAGACTGGAAAATGCCACAAATCAATTGACAAAATCAAATTTTCTCGGGTTCTTCCTAAAGAATAAATCTTGCATTTTCGCTGCTTGCAATCTCCTTCAGAAATTTCTAAATCTGCCACTGCTGTAAGCACTCTCATTTTCTCCTCTGCAATACAAGTGATGGAATGTTGGTTATACTTGCAGTTTAAGTTAGAAGTCCTTGCCTCACTGCACTCTCAGAGTAACTACTTGTCATAGGCCGACGTTCAGAGCTTTTCGGGGAGGCTGTTTCAGGTTTTTGAATCTGTTGATCGTTTTCTCTGCTAATTTTCTAGGTTAGCATCTCTGGTAATGGAAAGGGAGTCGATGCCTGCCCTGAGAAATTTATATATGGGTGTACGTAAGAACATAAGAAATAGGAGCAGGAGTAGGCCATCCGGCCCCTCGAGCCTGCTCCACCATTCAACAAGATCATGGTGATCTTCTACCTCAACGCCATTTTCCTGCACTATCCCCATTTCCCTTGATGCCTTGATGTTTGTTCCTGTTACTTTGAAACAGCTAACACTCATAAGGTTTACTTAAATCCCACTCCCAAATAATAGTGTCTGTGTCACGTCACACCCCCTTAAAGTGTGTTTTTCTAATCATACGCTTAACCTCTGGAAACTGCCGCCCATAGGTCTGCTGTACATACTTGCTGCTCTTTGCAAACTGCCAAGAAATGGAGCTAACTATCTGTCAGTTATAGTTCAGACTTGCAGGATGTGATTTACATGAAATGCACGTTTGTAGTTGGATGACACGGGCTGCAAGGCCAACATGCATGAATCTCCCTGATTCTGTCAAACCTGAAGGACATGAGTTAGTTGTAGGTTTCTACAATCTTCAAGGCTTGTGATCAGCAGGAGTAAACCCTGGTTTGTTGGGGAAGGAGAGAGACTGTTTCTAAGATGGTGGGACTACAAGGTCAGCAAGGGTCTGATTTTTATTTTTCCACTATTAACGCTGATTTAGATCTAAAATTTGATTTTGCCTCTTACTGTCAGTCATGTGAATTAAATTAGCTACAGCACCGATGTAGGGAAGACACTGCAGTTTTGCATTCCCCAAGGTGAGGGATGTCAGTGATAGGAAATTAAACAGTTTTGTACTTTTGTGAACTTGAGGGCAGATTTTTCAAGTCCTCGTTCATGTGAAATGCCTCACCTGCCACCCGTGCATTTTGTAAAATTATGGGTAAATGTGCTGTGATTTTCTGATATGCTCTAGCAGCAAGCAAAACCTTGGAACATCCCCTGGAGTCAGCATCAAGGCCTCCCAGATCAGGCATAACATAAACACCTGCAGAATGAAGCTCCCTGTACTCAATTGCAACACTGATTTTATTTTTCCATTTCCCACATCAGCTATTCTGTTTCTATTAAATTAGAGGCAATTTCTTTTTGCTGTAGACTTGGATTGTAATTGCCAAAGTTCATTGTTGCCTGGAAGGGGCTTGTGAGAAAATCAGGACTTTTATCCCATTTATTTGGGTTGAATTTGAACCCAAGGCTTGAAGATAGGAGGTGTCAGTGTTCACAAAGTTAAACATAATGTCAGTAATGGGAAAAACACGCTTGTCGTGTTTCTATTTTCGTTCCTGCGCCGGGAGAATGAGCAAATTTCTGGCAAACCAGTCGAAGGTTGGATTTGGTTCAGTTTGGCTGAACCCTAAGTGTTCAAGTGAGCTCAGACATTGGGATTAGCGCCCATCTCTGTACTGATGCTGGTGCCCTTATTAACTTCGCAATTACAGGTGAGACTGCCTAACTAATGACTGTGATTTATAATCATTTACTTTAGCAGGTAGATGAACTGTAATTTATTTGCATACCTGTTTATATTACAGTGCTGCTGCTGCCAGCAACCTTGCCTTCAGACGTGGTGCTGTAATGTAAATGAGACAGCAAGACCCATTGCTAAGCCTTACCCATACAGGCTAGCAATTTACATTGCTAAACTGCACAGACCTTCCCCCAAACAGGAATGTGACTTTAAAGTTGCTTCACTGTTGCTACTGTTGCTCTGAATCTGGAACACCAACAGCCTTTCAATAATGTGGAACCACTTTGTGTGAATCTGCAGGCAATTTTATATCAATGGAGCGCATGGATGTCATACACATGGTACTCCTGCAGCTGATGGAACTCTTCAATATAAACTGACCTGAGCTCCATGGCACGACAGCATTGGAGACTCACATTTTCATGGGTCAGGCAACAGTTAAACTAAAAGCCTGGAACTTTGTTCCCTAGGGTTGCCAATTCACCAGAATTGTTCTGGAGTTTCCAGGAATTAAAGATTCATCTCCTGGTCACTGCTGCACGCAACCCAGGAGAAAAATGACAGGGGCATTAAAAAATTGTTTTTTTTTCCATTTTCTTTGAACAAAGGCTGTTTGACTGGGCTGGGCAGTTGCAGACGGGAGGTCATGTGATGAAACCTCCAGGAATAAGTCCAACCAAAGTTTTTTACCCACCCCCCAACTTTTCCACAATGGGATTTGGTCAGTGATTGGAATGACGACAGGAGCAGAGATCTGTCTCTGCTTGAGTACGGCTCCCCAAGAACATTTTATACAATGTAACATTGCCACACATCTTTCTGACTTCTCTTTTACCAATAGCCAGAGAATACCTGTATGTCTGATAAACCAACAATAAAAGATGCATCCTGCTCCTTTGTCTTCTTTCCCGGGCAGCAGTAACATTATGTATTCCTTTACTGACAGCATGCATCTGTTCAGTGTCCCTGTGGCATTGTGAAGACCAGCAGCAAAAAGGTTTGAAATTGTTAAATACTAACTAGATTAGGTTAATGTATTTTATGAAAACACTTCTGGAGGCCCTTGTAAACCCACTTAGCTAGTAACAACAATGAATGTAAATCAGGCACAATCTACACGGTCGTGCCCATGAACCATAGGCTAACAGACCTGTCTGGAAAATAGCATTGTGCTCATGCAACAATAGCAACAACAACTTGCACCTTTCACGTAGAAAAGTGTTCCGAGGCACTTCACAAAGGTGTAATCAGAAATAAATGGACAATGAGTGAAAGAAGGAGACATTAGGAGAAGTAACCAAAAGCTTGGTCAAAGAGGTTGGTTTTAAGGATGGTCTTAAAGGTGGAGGGGCTTAGGCAGGGAATTCCAGAGCGAGGGGCCGAGGTGGCTGAAGGTACTGCAGGATGCTATTACAGCAAAGCACCAAAGAGGGAATTTGCATTGTAATAAATTCAAAGTTATTTTGTGATAGTTACAGGTGACGAAACATGCTGGAGATGCCAAGACCTCTTTAATTAAAAAGTGGGATAATGTGGGATCATTCCCATAATTTCCACACACACTGGGCACGACTTTAAAAGAAATCTGCAGGTGCGTTGGGTGGGGGTGGGGGGAGGGGCAAAGAAAATCTGGATTTTTTTTTGGAGCGAGCAGGAATCCCGACTCCGACCCGCTGGAGAAAGCGCACGACTCAGCATCACCTGGGTGCGTGCGCCGTTCCCGAACCCGGAATGAATTTTTAAAGCAGTAAATCAAGTGCTTAAAGTACTTGGAATGTACATAAATTCAATTAACAATGAAGGCAAGCGATTTTAACGCTGCCTCAACGTGTTTCCCGTCCTGTGTGAAACACGGCATTGGAAAGTAGTCGGGTTTCAGCCGGCAGCCATTTGGACATTTAAATCCCTGTTGACAGATGGGGATAAAAGGTGAGTTATTGCAGCAGGGCACCCAGTTCCCACAGACAAACTTTTGGCTGGGAGATCTTTGTGTTTAGACTGAAAATTGTTGGTTTCCACTCAGAATTGTTCTGTTTACACATATTTATCAACTTTTTGGACCCTCTCACGATGGCAGCATTCACCAGTACATCCGAGGTCGTGGAACATCACCATCCTCGCCAGGCACGGCGTGCACTTCCACAACTTGTAGCTCAACAACACAGTGATGCACAAGAGCACGGAGGGGAACAAAAGAGGACCCGAGGTCGCAGGAGGCACTACCCTTGTCAGAGGGTCTACAGATCGAGGATCAGCTTCCTGGACCTCTCTGAGGAACAGTGTATAGGGAGGCTGAGAGTGAGTAGCCAGGTGGTCGCAGACATCTGCAGCCTCCTTCATGCCAAGCTGCTCCCGACTGGCCCTGGAGGCATCTCATGTTAAAAAATGACCACTGCCCTCAACTTCTTCACCTCCGGATCATTCCAGGGTGCCACCGGTGACATCGCCAGGGTCTCTCAGTTGTCTGCCCACAAGTGCGTAAGGCAAGTCACCAACTGTTTGTTTCGCAGGGCCTCGCAATACGTCAACTTCCCCATGGACGACCTCAGCCAGACGGAGAGGGAAGTGGGAATCCACTCTGCGGCTGGCTTCCCACATACACAGGGTGCAATCCACTGCACGCATATAGCAATCCGAGCACCTCCACATGAGCCAGGACTGTTCATCAACAGAAAGGGGTTTCACTCGATCAACGCTCAGCTCGTTTGTGACCACCGCAAAAGATTTCTTCCTGTGTGTGAGATTCCCTGGCAGCTGCCTTGATTCCTTCATTCTGAAGGAATCCAACATCCTGGACCTCTTCCACGCACCAAATAGCTTTAAGGGCTGGCTCCTCGGGAACTAGGGATACCCCCTGCACACGTGGCTGATGACACCTCTGAGGGACCCCATCAGCGAGCAACAGCGTCGATACAACGACAGCCACATCGCCACCAGATCAGTCATTGAACATGTGATAGGACTGTTGTAGATGTGATTTCGGTGCCTCGATCGTTCTGGGGGAATGCTTCAATATGCACCAGCGAGAGTGGTCGCATTATAGTAGTGTGTTGTGTCCCGCACAACATGGCGCAACAGAGAGGGGTACCAGTTGATGAGGCCCCATCCCCTCTCCCACCATCCATATCTGCAATGAACATTAAGGAGGAGGAGGAGGACAAACCATGCGTAGAGCAGCGGCTCACCTGGCTGCTCGTGAGGCCAGGGAGTCACTCATATGTAAACAGTGCTCATAAAGTCACAAAGTGAGAATAGTCCAGTCCTCCTGGAAAGAGCAGTGCCAACATCAGCCGCCCCCCCCCACCCCCCGCCTGTACAAAATAGTCCTGCAACTACACATACACCCACTGACCTACTGTACAGTCACTCACTGGGTGGCATCAAGTGTCACCTTTCATGATGAAGCACGTGAAAGGGCGCTATCACAAAAGGCAGCCAAGAATGGGCAAGATGTGGCAGTAATGGTGAGAATGATAACATTTAATGTGACTTGAACAAAAACCAGATATAAATGAAAAACATGACAGTCTGTCAGACACCATTGTGCATGAACTACGAAGGTATGAGGAGTGAGTTGGCTATGATAGATTGGGAAGCTTCATTAAAAGGCATGACGATGGATAGGCAATGGCTAACATTTAAGGAACGAATGCATGAATTGCAACAGTTATACATTCCTTTCTGGCGCAAAATCACAAAAGAAAAAGTGGCCCAACCATGGCTAACAAAAGAAATTAAGGACAGTATTAGATCCAAAGAGGAGTCATATAAAGTTACCAGAAAAAGTAGCAAGCCTGAGGATTGGGAGCAGTTTAGAATTCAGCAAAAAAGAACCAAGAGATTGACTAAGAGGGGAAAAATAGAGTATGAGAGTAAACTTGCAAGGGACATAAAAGTGGACTGTAAAAGTTTCTACACGTATGTAAAAAGAAAAAGATTAGTGAAGACAAATGTAGGTCCCTTACAGTCAGAAATAGGAGAATTTATAATGGGGAACAAGGAAATGGCAGAGCAATTAAACAAATACTTTGGTTCTGTCTTCACAGAAGAGGACACAAATAACTTCCCAGAAATGCTAGGGACCAAGGGACCAGTGAGAAGGAGGAATTAAAGGAAATTAGTATTAGTAAAAAAATAGTGCTGGAGAAATTAATGGGACTGATAATCTGCATCCCAGAGTACTAAGAGGTAGCCATGGAAATAATGGATGCATTAGTTATCATCTTCCAAAATTCTATAGATTATGGAACAGTTCCTGCAGATTGGAGGGTGGCAAATGTAACCCTGCTATTTAAAAAAGGAGGGAGAGAGAAAACAGGGAACTACAGGTCGGTTAGCCTAACATCAGTAGTAGGGAAAATGCTAGAGTCTATTATAAAGGATATGATAACAGGACACTTAGAAAATATCAACGGGATTAGACAAAGTCATCATGAACTCATGAAAGGGAAATCATGTTTGACAAACCTACTGAAGTTTTTTGAGGATGTAACTGGTGGAATAGATAAGGGTGAACCAGTGGATGTGGTTTATTTGGATTTTCAGAAGGCCTTTGATAAAGTCCCACATAAGAGGTTAGTGTGCAAAATTAAAGCACATGGGATTGGTGGTAATATACTGGCATGGATTGAAAATTGGTTAACAGACAGAAAACAGAGAGTAGGAATAAATGGGTCTTTTTCGGGGTGGCAGGCAGTGACTAGTGGGGTACCGCATGGATCGGTGCTTGGGCCCAGGCTATTCACAATACATATGTCAATGATTTGGATGAGGGAACCAAATGTAATATTTCCAAGTTTGCTGACAACACAAAACTAGGTGGGATCGTGAGTTGTGAGGAGGATGCAAAGGGGCTTCACGGTGATTTAGACAAGTTGAGTGAGTGGGCAAATACATGGCAGATGCAGTATAATGTGGATAAATGTGAAGTTATCCACTTCGGAGGGAAAAACAGAAAGGCAGAGTATTATTTAAATGGTGATAGATTGGGGAATGTTGATGTACAAAGGAACCTGGGTGTCCTTGTGCACCAGTCACTGAAAGCAAACATGCAGGTGCAGCAAGCAGTTAGGAAGGCAAATGGTATGTTGGCCTTCATTTCAAGAGGATTTGAGTACAGGAGCAAGGATGTCTTACTGCAGTTATACAGGGCCTTGGTGAGACCATACCTGGAGTATTGTGTGCAGTTTTGGTCTCCTTACCTAAGAAAGGATATACTTGCCATAAAGGGAGTGCAGCGAAGATTCACCAGACTGATTCCTGGGATGGCAGGAAATCGTATAAGGAGAGATTGGGTCGACTAGGCCTGTATTCACTCGAGTTTAGAAGAATGAGAGGGGATCTCATTGAAACGTATAAAATTCTGACAGGGCTAGACAGACTGGATGCAGGGAGGATGTTTCCCCTGGCTGGGGGGGGTGGGGGGGGGAGTCCAGAATGAGGGGTCACAGTCTCAGGATACGGGGCAAAACATTTAGTACAGAGATGAAGAGAGATTTCTTCAGGTGGTGAACCTGTGGAATTCTCTACCACAGAAGGCTGTGGAGGCCAAGTCACTGAATATATTTAAGAAGGAGCTAGATGGATTTCTAGACACAAAAGGCATCGAGGGGTATGTGGAGAGAGCGGGAATATGGTCTTGAGATAGAGGATCAGCCATGATCATATTGAATGGCGGAGCAGGCTCGAAGGGTCGAATGGCCTACTCCTGCTCCTAGTTTCTATGTTTCTATGTGCATACCCTTCATGATTGCAAATCGTTAGTCTTTCTCATCCTACTAGTTCTATGCGGTGCATCCCCTGTGGCTGCAGCAGAAGCAGTGGCAGGTTGCTCATGACCATGGCTGGACTGCTTAGATGCTTTCGGCCAACACCCTTTGGGTTTTGGAGCCCACTAAAGACTGCTCCTCGTGCACCTGTGCAGGCGCAGACTCGACCACCTGGAGAGGAGGCAGCATTGTGGGTACTGGTTGAGAGAGGGGCAACAGGGTCCGAATGGCTGTTGTCAGGACTTGAATGGACTCATTTGTGAGCCATACTTGAAGCTCAGTGGAGGCTAGCCTTCTCTCCATTGCAGACATTCCCACACTTAACTGCGACACTATCTCAGACACTATCATAGCACTAAAGAGTGACAAATCCCCAGGACCAGATGGTTTCCATCCCAGGGTTTTAAAGGAAGTAGGTGAGAACATTGCGGATGCCCTAACTATAATCTTTCAAAGTTCTCTAGATTCAGGAACTGTCCCTCTCGATTGGAAAATTGCACATGTCACTCCGCTTTTTAAGAAAGGAGAGAGAGGGAAACCGGGGAATTATAGACCAGTTAGCCTAACATCTGTTGTGGGGAAAATGCTGGAGTCTATAATTAAGGATAGGGTGACTGAACACCTCGAGAATTTTCAGTTAATCAGAGAGAGCCAGCATGGATTTGTGAAAGGTAGGTCGTGCCTGACAAACCTGATTGAATTTTTTGAAGAGGTGACTAAAGTGGACAGGGGAATGTCAATGGATGTTATTTATATGGACTTCCAGAAGGCATTTGATAAGGTCCCACATAAGAGACTGTTAGCTAAGATAGAAGCCCATGGAATCGAGGGAAAAGTACAGACTTGGTTAGGAAGTTGGCTGAGCGAAAGGCGACAGAGAGTAGGGATAATGGGTAGGTACTCACATTGGCAGGATGTAACTAGTGGAGTCCAGCAGGGATCTGTCTTGGGGCCTCAATTATTCACAATATTTATTAACGACTTAGATGAAAGCATAGAAAGTCTCATATTTAAGTTTGCCGATGACACAAAGATTGGTGGCATTGTAAGCAGTGTAGATGAAAACATAAAATTACAAAGCGATATTGATAGATTAGGTGAATGGGCAAAACTGTGGCAAATGGAATTCAATGTAGACAAATGTGAGGTCATCCACTTTGGATCAAAAAAGGATAGAACAGGGTACTTTCTAAATGGTAAAATGTTAAAAACAGTGGGTGTCCAAAGAGACTTAGGGGTTCAGGTACATAGATCATTGCTGTGTCATGAACAGGTGCAGAAAATAATCAAGAAGGCAAATGGAATGCTGGCCTTTATATCTAGAGGACCAGAGTACAAGGGGGCAGAAGTTATGTGGCAGCTATACAAAACCCTGGTTAGACCGCACCTGGAGTACTGTGAGCAGTTCTGGGCATCGCACCTTCGGAAGGACATATTGGCCTTGGAGTGCAGTGTAGGTTTACTAGAATGATACCTGGACTTCAAGGGTTAAGTTACGAGGAGAGATTACACAAATTGGGGTTGTATTCTCTAGAGTTTCGAAGGTTAAGGGGTGACCTGATCGAAGTTTATAAGATATTAAGGGGAACGAATAGGGTGGATAGAGAGAAACTATTTCTGCTGGTTGAGGATTTTAGGAGTAGGGGGCACAGTCTTAATATTAGAGCCAGACCTTTCAGGAGCGAGATTAGAAAACATTTCTACACACAAAGGGTGGTAGAAGTTTGGAACTCTCTTCCGCAAATGGCAATTAATACTAGCTCAATTGCTAAATTTAAATCTGAGATAGATAGCTTTTTGGCAACCAAAGGTATTAAGGGATATGGGCCAAAGGCAGCTATATGGAGTTAGATCACAGATCAGCTATGATCTTATCAAATGGCGGAGCAGGCACGAGGGGCTGAATGGCCTACTCCTGTTCCTATGTTCCTATGTTCCTAGGTACTCACATCCCTGTGACACTATCTCAGAGATTCCCTCACGTACCTGTGCCACCATTCCACAAATGCAGGAGTTGGACTCCTCCATCCTCTACGCTTTTGTGGAGAGTGTGCATGGCACCTGTTCCAGTACTTCGCAAATGTGCTGCTGTCCCTCAATCATTCTCCTTTTAAAGGATGACCCCCCGGGGTTCAGCATTTGCATCCAGCTGAGCAGAGCCTGGAGAGGAGTGCGCCCTCCGACGCGGACTCACCACAGCTGCCCCTGCCACCAGTGTCTGCTCTTGCTCACTTGTATGTGGTGACTCATCAGGTGCCAACCCAACTAACTGACTACTAGGACCCACCGAGTTGTGAGTATCTGCGCTGGTGGTTGGCTCATTAAGATGTGACGGTGCGCCATCAGAGGATGAGAGCTCCTCTGAGGAATCGCCCTCTGCTGTCATTGTGGTCGTTGAAGGGCCTGTAAGAGAGCGGAAAACAATATTAAGCATCATCACAGATGTGCCATGTTGCAATGAGCATTTTGAGATGTTCAACATGCCAATCATTGTTAAAATCAATTCCTATTGTGTGTGATGAATGTTAAAGTTGTGTCACCAGATGTTTATGTGGTGCCAGTCTCGACGTCCCCGAGGGACAGGCACTCGAGGGTGCGGCTGATCTGCAGCGTCTCCTGCTCCGCATCTGTGAGGATCACTATTTGTTGTGGCCCCCCCCTCTAGCCCTCACCCTCTTGCATGCATTTTGTGCTCTCTTCTCCAAGAAGGGGAGAAAGTACAGACATGTGAGTGAGTGAGGGTGAAGTGGTCAGCCGATGAATTCATTGCTTTGGGTGAGGCTGATCGTGAAAGAGGTGCATCAGAGGGTGAGTATGAGACAGAGACATCACATTGGATCAGGATTGGGGTGAGTGGTAGTAGTGGAGTCACAAATGGGGAGGTGAGGAAGTGCTCGGGAAGTGAAGGTAACTTGAGGATTAGCCGTAAGTGGGTGTGAGGAGTGATGTGATGGAGTAGTCTTGGCAGTGCAGAACGAGTTGGGGGGGAGCTCGGGTGATGTGTAACACAGAATGTAGGAGAGTCATTAAGCGTATGCACTTTTGCTGACCTAGTTAGGTCATTGAAACGCTTCCTGCACTGGACCCAAGTGCGGGAGATGTTGCTCCTGCTGGTGACCTCCTCTGCCACCTCAAGCTCGGCCTTCTCGGTGGCAGAGGCAGGGTACTTCCTCCTGTCGACCGGGTAAAATAGTTCCCTCCTCCTCCTCACCCCAGCCAGCAAGTGAGGCAGCGCTGAATCTTGGAGCAGCCTTGCCCCTGTGCTGCTCCATTGTGTCTTCTTGCTGTTTGCTCCAGCAAAATCCATTGGAGCAATGGCCCTTTAAATCCAGACGCTCCAGCTGACAGCCTGTCATGTGGGTGCGCAGTCCGCCCGCTGCGCAACTTTCAGACGGCAAACCTGGAAACAAGATTAATGGCCACCAATTAAGTCGCGATCGTGTGGGGAACGGTAAGCTTTTATTATTCGTGTTTGCCATGCGCCCATTGACACCCACCCCCACCCCCGCCCCCCCTGCTGCCATCCCGCTGCCTTATTAAAATCATGCCCACTTAATCCCTCATCTTACTTGTGCTGTTGTGAGGAGGTAAAGGTATTTCCATCCACAGCAAGTCACTGCGGACTGCTCCAAACAGCTCCTGGATGCCAGTCTCATAGTGGGATCTGGCAGAAGCAGGTCCCCTGCCCTCTTGGCTGGGGAAGGTATATGTCCTGGATAGATCCAAGAAAATGGAGGGAATAAAGGAATATATTACCGAATAACCTTCTGTTAAGCATTATCAGAGTGACATTTTATTTGTATCTTCCCACAGAGAGAGTTTAATTTCCTCTAGCATTGCACTGGCTAATGCTTTCATGTAATGTTGTTTTGTGTCCTATTTTGGTGCAATCATTAAGCAGTTTGTTTTAAATGGGTTAATGACTGCAATAAATGAGTACACAAAGGAATTTTATGCAAACTTATTAATCAGTGCGCTGTTAAAGGAAACTAAACCCATTAATACAATCTGAAATTGAAACTGGTGTAAAGGTGCAAATCTATAAATTGAAATTAAAATTCCTGAATGGAAAATCCTGTGGCCAGCCATTGACCTCTGTGACTGAATTCCTTGTTCGTGCTCCTGATGGGCAAAGCTCCATGTCAGGAGAGAGAATTCCTAAAATGACCTTGAATAAGTAAGCTGTGTTAAATCCACATCCATTCTTGGCTGTATTAAATTCTCTGGATCTTAGATGTAGTTTGACCTACAATCTTTCAGGGATCTCTTAAAATGTTTTAATTACAACACTCATGAGCGAAAATATTAAATATATATAAAGCACTAATTTTCCATATATATGTATGTGTGTGCATTATGCCTATGTATATATAATTGCATATGCATTTTTCCAAATTATGCTCGTATTTGTTATTGGGGACTGGAGTTTGTTGATGTTACTTTGTCGACAACAGTCTGATGAATAAAACTAATTATGTGTAAACAGAGCAGCAGCCCTGCTGTCCTGCTGAGGGCACCGTTTGAAGACAATTGCACTGAGCAGTCTACAGCTGCACATTGTCACTGCACCAGCAGCATGACCCCGTTCGCCAGGCAGGTTGCATTACAGTGAGAGACATGATCAGCTCAAACATGCAATCTCTCACTGCAGCTCAATCAGGAAAAGAGGCAAGAGCAGTTGGGCCACTTATTCGATCCATAAAACCTAAAATAGAGAAAAACTAAATCACGTACATTTTTAAGAGTACAGTCATGAGGAATCGATATAAACAGATTCCTTTTTTAAGTAACTTTAAATAGCAATACCTAATGTAAAAGTGGTTTAAGTTGGACAGCCCAGCTAGCTTGCTTCAGTGTTTTATCAATTGGCTCAAAATCTTTGTAGTGGATGGATGTTGAAGCTCAGCTTGAATATCTATTTAGCTGTTATGGATCTGCCAGAGAACTTAATGCATGTAGGTGACTGGAAGTTTTAATTCCAGTACATTCAGTTATCTGTTTTCTATTTTTGTTGTCAATGCATTCTCATCACAGAGAACTTCTACCTTTCAAAATTATCTGCAGTTGTTCTGCATGACAATACAGTGTGATTAAACCTGAACATTACAACTAGATTCAAATGTGCAGTTCTTTGTCGTGGCTGTGTCCTTAGGGTTGCCAACCCTCCAGGATTGCCCTGGAGTCTCCAGCAATTAAAGATTCATCTCCTGCGAGTAACCCGGGAGAATAAGCATAGGAGCATTAAAAAATATGTTTTTTTATTTTGTTTGAACTGGATACTGGATGAGCTAAAAATGAATAAAGAAGAGGTACTAGAAAGGCTAGCTGAACTTAAAGTAGATAATTGTACACAATTTTACAACACCAAGTTATAGTCCAACAATTTTATTTGAAATTCACAAGCTTTCGGAGGCTTCCTCCTTCCTCAGGTGAATGTGGAAATGAAATCCTCGAAGCCTTCGCATTTATAAATCACAGAACAATACCTGGTGATTACAGATAGTAGTCTTTCCAACTGCCCGTTGCCAAGGCAATCACAGTGTGCAGACAGAGAGGTGTTACCTAAAAGGCCACCGAATATACAAACCACCAAAAAAAAAACAGAGAGAGAGGCAGGAACATAGAAAAGACAGCAAATAACCCGTTATATTGAAAACAGATAACATTTGTTCGCTGGTGGGGTTACGTGTAGCGTGACATGAACCCAAGATCCCGGTTGAGGCCGTCCTCATAGGTGCGGAACTTGGCTATCAATTTCTGCTCGACGATTTTGCGTTGTCGTGTGTCTCGAAGGCCGCCTTGGAGTACGCTTACCTGAAGGTCGGTGGCTGAATGTCCTTGACTGCTGAAGTGTTCCCCGACTGGGAGGGAACCCTCCTGTCTGGCGATTGTTGCGCGGTGTCCGTTCATCCGTTGTCGCAACGTCTGCATGGTCTCGCCAATGTACCATGCTCTGGGGCATCCTTTCCTGCAACGTATGAGGTAGACAACGTTGGCCGAATCACAGGAGTATGAACCATGCACCTGGTGGGTGGTGTCCTCTCGTGTGATGGTGGTATATGTGTCGATGATCTGGCATGTCTTGCAGAGGTTGCCGTGGCAGGGTTGTGTGGTGTCGTGGACGCTGTTCTCCTGAAAGCTGGGTAATTTGCTGCGAACGATGGTCTGTTTGAGGTTGGGTGGCTGTTTAAAGGCGAGTGGTGGAGGTGTGGGGATGGCCATAGCGAGGTGTTCGTCGTCATTGATGATATGTTGAAGGTTGCGGAGAACATGGCGTAGTTTCTCCGCTCCGGGGAAGTACTGGACGACGTAGGGTACTCTGTTGGTTGCGTCCCGTGTTAGTCTTCTGAGGAGGTCTATGCGATTTTTCGCTGTGGCCCGTCGGAACTGTCGATCGATGAGTCGAGCGTCATATCCCGTTCTTACTAGGGCGTCTTTCTAAAGTAGATAAGTCACCCGGTTTGGATGGGATGCATCCTAGGTTACTGAGGGAAGTAAGGGTGGAAATTGCGGAGGTACTGGCCATAATCTTCCAAACATCCTTAGATACGGGGGTGGTGCCAGAGGACTGGAGAATTGCAAATGTTGCACCCTTGTTCAAAAAAGGGTATAAGGATAAACCCTGCAACTATAGGCCAGTCAGTTTAACCTCGGTGGTGGGGAAACTTTTAGAAATGATAATCCGGGATAGAATTAGCAGTCACTTGGGCAAGAGTGGATTGATTAGGGAAAGTCAGCAAAGATTTGTTAAAGGCAAATTGTGTTTAACTAACTTGATAGAGTGTTTGATGAGGTAACAGAGAGGGTAGATGAGGGCAATGCAATTGTGTGGTGTAAATGGACTTTCAAAAGGCGTTTGATAAAGTGCCGCAAAATAGGCTTGTCATCAAGATTGAACCCATGGAATAAAGGGAGCAGTAGCAGCATGGGTACAGAATTGGCTCAGTGACAGGAAACAGAGAGTAACAGTAAACGGTTGTTTTTCGGACTGGAGGGAGGTGTACAGTGGTGTTCCCCAGGGGTCAGTACTAGGACCACTGCTTTTCTTGATATATATTAATGACTTGGACTTGGGTGTACAGGGCACAATTTCCAAATTAGCAGATGACACAAAACTTGGAAGTGTAGTGATCAGTGAGGAGGATAGTGATAAACTTCAAGAGGATATAGACAGGCTGGTGGCATGGGTGGACATGTGGCAGATGAAATTTAACGCAGAAAAATGCGAGGTGATACATTTCAGTAGGAAGAATGAGGAGAGGTAATATAAACTAAAGGGCACAATTCTAAACAAGGATACAGGAACAGAGAGTTCTGGGGTATATGTATGTAGGGCAGGTTGAGAAAGTGGTTAAAAAAGCATACAGGATTCTGTGTTTTATACATAGAGGCATAGAGTACAAAAATAAGGAAGTTTATAAAATACTGGTTTGGTCACGACCGGAGTATTGTGTCCAGTTCTGGGTACCGCACTTTAGGAAAGATGTGAAGGCCTTAGAGAGAATGCAGAAGAGATTTACTAGAATGATTCCAGGGATGATGGACTTTAGTTACGTGGATAGACTGGAGAAGCTGGGGTTGTTCTCCTTGGAGCAGAGAAGGTTGAGAGGAGATTTGATAGAGATATTCAAAATCATGAAGGGTCCAGACAGAGTAGATGGAGAGTAACTGTTCCCATTGATGGAAGGGTCAAGAGCTAGAGGGCATAGATTTAAGGTGATTGGCAAAAGAACCAAAGGTTATATGAGGAAAAACTTTTTTACACAGTGAGTGGTTAGGATCTGGAATGCACTGCCCGAGGGGGTGGTGGAGGCAGATTCAATCATGGTTTTCAAAAGGGAACTGGATAAGTACTTGAAAGGAAAAAATTTGCAGGGCTACGGGGATAGGGCGGGGGAGTGGGACTACCTCGATTTCTCTTGCATAGAGCCAGCACGGACTCGATGGACTGAATGGCCTCCTTCCATGCTGTAACCTTTCTATAATTCTATGATTTTTGTATATTCGTTATAAAAGGATTGGAGATGGGGAAAAAAGGCTGTTTGACTGGGGAGGGCGGATGGAGGCGGGAGGACATGTGATGAAACCTCCTGGAATGCATCCAACCACAGCCCTAGGTGTCTTTGGGACAGTGACCTGGGAGCAGGAAATTGGTTCTTCTGTTTGAAATGATGCCTGATATAGGGGTCAGAAGAAGAGGGAAAAGGAAAACATGACCTTGAAAAAAAAGGCTCTAGATGTTCTAAAAATAGCCCTCAAAATAATCTTTTATATCACTGTAATGCTTCATTTGTATAACAACACATGTGGCAAGTAGAGAACAACAGAAGATGGAAAATCAAATTAAGTCTACTGCAATACATCTCAGTGCACAAAATTATTTTTTCAATACATTTAATTTGCAGCTGAGCTGATTGCAATTCCCTGAGGATATCGCTATCGAACTGAAATTTTGATAGACTCGGTATTTATATTTTCTAAACTATTTGCTTGAGTCAAGCTACTCTTTAGACTAATAAAATGACTAATGGATACTATGAGCTTTATTATTACATAAAAGTAGATCTACTTATGATCTGTTGACTTTACCTTCCAGAAGCCTTTAGCAACGGTCTTCTCTACCCCATGAAAAATGAAGTGCCACTGTTTGAACAGTTATAATCAATTTGCGGCTGAGTGCCAGTCAACGAGGAAACGAATGAGGCTAAATGCCTCAAAACATTGTTAGAGTGCAACACCATTTTTTGACTTCCCATAGGTCGGTAGAGCACATTGGATTCCAATGTGTCATGCCGCTAAGTGGTGGGAGACAGCTCAAGACGCAAGTTCCCGCTCCCCACACCCCAACCACTTCTCCCCTCTGCTAGTTTCCCAATTTTAAGCATGGCCCTATGAGAAGGCAGTTATCTGAAGCTGTGTACTTCAACAGAAAAGGAACAGAACTTGGTGGGCCAGTTGCCCTGGCAACCTCTTATGCACCTCTCCCAACGACTGGCTATAAAGGAGTATTGGCAGAGGTCTTGGAGGAGACCTGCAGCTTGTTCGGTTTACTGAGGAAGCTGTATGAGATGGGCAAGAAGTGGTTGCGATGCCGTGGCCCCTGATCAACAGGCAACTTCTGGACAGCCGATTAGCCTTTGGGCCATGTTCAATGATTAAAGCTTGCAAATCTCCTTCTAAGAGTTTAGCACTAAAGGTTCAACTGATGGTGGGAGTGAAGATAGAAAAAGGCCCATATCACTGCTTGCCAGATATGACAAGTGCTTATCACTCACAGATTGTCATGGATCATCCCCAGTGGACTGCCTTAAACATTGACTTTCTGCCAGCCTTGGACCAGTGGGCAGCCTCGGATCTCCCATTGATCACCATCCACTGGTCAGACCCAGGACCACTACTGTGATCAGGCCTACCATATGTAATCAGAAATCCAGGTTGTGGTCTATCATTGCCACACTGACCTAACCTTAGGAAGCCCTGGACACTCCACCAGCCCTGGATTCCCAACTGCCACATTTTCCAAGCCCCCATTAACGTCTCCCACAACCTGGCTTAATTTCTTCTGTATTTTGTATTTATAATCATATAAGTTTCTATCGCTGTGTGCTCTTGCATGCTGTCATTCTGGACCTAAGCTCAGTGTTACAAATTCAGGTCTGCTATAGGCACTTTCGTGGGATTAGTGGCATCAGTCACTCCCACAAGCATTCTGAGCATCTTACTTTTATGGGAGTTGACTCACACTGCCCAGTATTTACTTGTACAGCAACATAATCCAGAAATGTAACAGTAGCATCCCTTTGAGTTCTGGACTGGATATTCATGTTTTTTTTGTATATGCACTTCTTCAATTTCCCTCCACTTCTTGCACCCTCCAGAATGTTCATTCCCTTGTGAACAAGATCCTCTCCGTACATAGCCTCACAGCTGGATGAGTCAGTTGACTTCCTGGGCCTTACTAAAACCTGGCACATCGATGGTGACCCCATTCTCACTAAAGACAATCCACATGGTTACATGTTCTAACACATCCGCCACCTAACCTCTCCAAATATTAGGCCTCATCTAATTCTCTTTCCCCTACGTCTCTGGCACCTTCTGCTTGTTTGAGCATCTCATCCTCTTTCACCATGACAGCCTGTCCTTTAAAGTGATCATGGTCGAACACCCTCCAAAGCCCCATACGGATTGCTTCTCTGATTTCACTTTTATGCTATTGTCTCAGAGTGCTCCCCAACCATCTCGATGTTGTCATATTGCTTGTCCTGCATCAAATGCTGAATAAGCAAGGACTTCCTCAAATTAAACACTGGGAAGATCAATGTCATTCTTTTCAGCTCCTGCCAAAAACTATGTATCCTTGCTCCTGATTCCACCTCCCCCCATCCACCCCCTCACCAATCTCACTCTTTCCCTGCCTGCTCCCTTTCCAGCTGAATAATGTAGTTTGTAACCTCTGCATCCTATTCTACTGTGAACTGAGCTTCAAATTCCAGATCCTATCCATCAGTAAGACTATCCACTTGCTCCTCCTTAGCATTGTTTGATTCATCCTTTCCTTATCCCCACAGGTGCTTAAGACCCGTATCCATACTTTCATTACCTCCAGACTCAATTAGGCAGACTTTCCTGTCTCTGGGTGTATTAGATTGCCTGCACAAGGAAAATGGGCTGAGAGTAGCACATGCCCATAAGGAACCCCCTCCCCTGATTTCCTATCCATTCGTTTAAGTAGCTGGAAAATTGGGTGAGCTCCCTTTTGGATGTGTGATCCTTCTTGCTTGATTTTCCTCTTATGTGCTGCCCACTGCACCCATATGCAGAAACAGGAAAATCTTCCCAATTTTTCCAATGCCCAAAGGCCTCCCAAGCTCCATCATACACAAACTCCAACTGTTTCAAATTCTGTCCCCTCTTGTCTGGTACCAAATCCTACTCACCCACCACCCCTTACGTTGCTAAACTCAATTGGCTTTCTATCCCTCAATTTACTAAATTCAAAATCCTCATTGTTATTTATAAATCTCTCCGTTGCCAAGTCCCTTCCTAGCTTTGTAACCTCTTTCAGCCCTGTGTTCCAGCCCACACCCTTTAGTCCTCTGACTCTGCCTGCGTGTGTGTCCCACCATTTCTTCACTCTACCATTGATGGCAGGACCTTCAACCACTTCAGCCTTACTCTCCAGAATTTCCTCCCTAAACCCCTCCAATGTTTCACTTCTCTCTCTTTCTTTAAAAGCCTCCTCAAAACCTATCATTTTGATTGCACTTTTGGCCACTTCTGTTAACTGTAATATTGCTGCTTACTGTCCATTTCTCCTTTGTGAAGCATGGGAAATTTTACTTTGTTAAAGGTGTTGTATAAATGTCAGTTGTGAAATTAATTGAAAATGAAGCAGATGATTAGAATGTTTTAAAATTTGTACTGTGTTGAATTATTAATTATGTAACTTCCAGTAATTACACAATAGAGTTCAATACAACATAGTGTATTGTACAACACAGTTAGTATATATAATTCCTGAACTGATCTTAGGGGCACCACAGCATCCAGCATTAATTTCAAGATGTAGGAAAGTAGGCAGAAAGGGGCAATGGCTCATAATCCTTTTAGCTACTTAAAGTTTATTCAGGGTATTATTGGTGAGATCCATTCTTGAAACCTCCACAACTTCAGATCCAAAGTGCTTGCAGTAATTGGGCAACATAAAAGGAAAGGGGTTTCACTCTCAAATGGGCAGAGAGTGGCCAATGAGGTTATTTGACAAGCACGTAGTAACCACTGCCTTAACTCTTTTTAAAGTGTTACGAGACTGTTCCTCCTGCTGGTAAATGGGTTTATTGTTTAAGCATGGGTTGTGAGAAACTGTTTGGCAGCATGTTGTAAAACAAAGAGGTGGAAAATAATAGTCCTATCAAAGATTCCAGCAGAATTCCACTTGTAGGTTGCTGTGAGAAAATCAATAATGATTATAACTCGGTCTCATGAAATGACTGTCCAATATAACATGCCATTCAATTATAATGCAGGTAAGCTGACAATACAGAACATCATCATATATTTCCTGTATCCTAGATATGAGAGTTATCTCCCTATGTATTTTGCTTTATAACATTGGGACTGGGTGGTGTTGAAGAGAATATATTTCCCCCTATAAATATGGGATGCTTCAAATGACAGAGGGGTTTATTTGGAAAAGTGAAGCAATTACATTGCTGAATGGGAATAGCAAATGTGGTGCAATTTAATTATATTCTCACACCTGCTACAAGAAGTGTTTTGATATGGTGGAAATGAGAAATAGTCATCTAAGGGATTGAGACCCTTCTCTGCTAGATTTATAAAGTGCTGTTGTGCCAGTAATTTGTGTTCTGTGTGAATCCATCTGTTACGGAGTAGGGCCCATGTGGAATCAGTCCAGACTTGGCAATAATAAAAATATTACTGAGCAGATTGAGTTCACCTAACTTTTACAATAGGCTGGATTGTGGGGGTTTAGATCAAGCCAGCCAAAGCTCCTGTTGGTGAGTCTCTGTATAATTGTGTTTATTGAAGAGTAGCACGATGGTGCAGCCCATCAGAGTTGCAGTACTGAGTAGGATGACATGGTCTCACTATTACGATTCCCCTCAAGCTGAAATTCTCTGATCTCAACCATGCTTTGATGGTTTGTTACTGAACAGAGAACAGCATCTACTTCTACACAAGGCGAAAAAAAGGATCAGCAAACCCTGTTCATGTGCATTTTTTATTAATCAGTCAGAGTATCACTGATAGAGCTCTCAGAACTAGAAAGCACCTGTTGTTCAATTGCAGGAAATTTGCCCTGTCCCATCTTTTGTTTGCTGTAACTAATCCCACAGCTATTACATTAGTAGTCACTGTCTCTCCAAGTAATGCGTTGTAGTCAATATTTCTAAGAGAAGTGATAAGAGGGTCTATAAATGCAAATTCTTTCTTTTCACTTGTTCTATATTTTATTGCTTGCAATCAAAAAACAAATAGCTAACATTCTATTTTTCATTATATGGGAATGTATGTCGGCATGTCTATGATTCTGCACAGAGGCAGCCGCAACTTGTCTGTGCACATTCTGATTTTCAGTCCCAAACTGCTCGAGGGTAATATCTGTTTGGAGTTCAATCCACAGAAGGCCAGTAGGTTTTGGTAATTGAAAATTTCAATGATACAAATACACAAAGAGATAAATCCATCCCTTGTGTTAAACCTGTTGGCTTTGAGAAAGGTAAACTCTGGGCAGAAGGGAGTTGGCTGGGGAGCTCAGGTCAAAGATAAACATTGGAGATTGTACCAGGTAGTTCCACAATTAAAATTAGATTTTTGTCTGTACTCATTCAGGATTCTGGCCATTGAGCCCCATTGAAATTCTGACAAAGAGCATTTTTAAATATGAAAAACTGGAGAAAAGCAGAATTATCCCTCTTGAAGCCAGATCTCACTCATGGTAACAACTGTGCCCTAACAACACTTAAAAAATGTGAATGTTGAAATCGACCCTTAACAGTGTGCAGAGCGCATGAATGTAGCACGGGATTTAATGAACATACAATAAACTTAATATACCAGTGTAAACTAGGGTTCAGAACTTGTTATGAAGGGGTTAAATGCGTAACTATTTATAGGTTGGAAGAGATAACGGAGAAGAATTTGGAATTCTGATTTCGTAAGATGGGACGTTCCTGTTTGCTGTGAACTTCCATCAGAATGTGAATCGGGGATTCAGTGACTGCACTCCTGTCTTGACAGTGTTTTATTTTGCCCAGTGTTTCTTTGTTGCAGAATAACTTGCTCCTCTCTCCAGCACTCAGTTCAGTCAGAAGAAAGAAAGAACTCAAAGTAGCTGAAGTGAAAGTATGCTAGAAAACGGGATTGTCTATGAATTCATTCTGTAAGTAAATCTACAAACCAGTTCAATATACCTTCTAATCCAACATCACGAATACTAGATGACTTCAGCTCCTACAGCATGAATGCAGTGCATTTATAGGGCTTATCACACAGTGCGAACAGCAGCATACTTTAAGGCTTCTGGCACTGTTGTAAACCTTGTGAAGCTTGGTACTTATTATGTTACATTTTATACTAAGTGTTTGGACATTCATTGCACTTTGTTATAGCACACCAAATGCTTGCATATCTGTAAGAAATTAATGAACCTCTGAGTGTATTGGACTAAACCCAAAGTTTTGAGGCAAGTACTCTGTCTGGTCTGGCACTGCAGATTGCTTCACAACCACATTCAATACTGAACTGACTGGAGATAAGAGTTGCAGCAGGCTCCAAATGAAATTGTCTTTTGTCTTGGCAATGTGACAGTGGTATATGATCAGGAAGTAGATGTGTGCACTAAAGCGTTTGGGATAAGAGATCATTGTGACCAGCAGTAATTTCAGTTTATGGCAGTGATGCGGCTGTTAATACATGAGTCTGACAGGAGTGGTTACTCCCCCACCACTGATGGTGGGAAATTACCAACTTTCTCAGAGAAGTGGTGAGCAAGTCAGGTCGGGGATTGTTCAGCAATAATAACCTGCTTCCTGCCTTTCCTTGTTCTATGGTAATTAGCAGATCTCCACTGGCATTGCTCATGGTAAATCAGAGGACGTACTATTTAAAAAAGACGTGAGTGTAATACTGAGGGTATTATTTTCTGCTGTAGTGTTATGTTTAGCTGGTCTGTCTGTGTAAAGTTACCAGCTCTGATTGAAGAAAATATTCAGCTCCTGAATTCAGTTAGAGTTTACTAACTGGATTTGTTTCTCCTTTTTACAGGTTTTTTAAAAAGTATATTTGGTTATGAGTTGTTGATTTATGCAAATTGCAATGTTTGAAGTGTGACTGACACATATCAAAACTTTTAATAAGCACAACAAAATGTTACTTTTATCCAGTTGTTTTAATGAAGAAAATATTGCAGATAGTCTATCTGTTACAAATGTGGGTCTGACCTTCTCGGGTTCAATAACATCAGTTGCTCCCATAAGTGGATCCCATGCACCTTATGTGCAGAGGTAGGGAAGTCTGGGACAAGACGTGGGGCCTGAAGATGGGTATAGAGGCCTGAAGCTGCAGAGAGGTGTAAGGACAGAGCTTTGGAGGCAAGAAGTGGGAGAAGCAGAGCCTAGTGTCATAGAGAGCAGCAGAGAGTGAGCTTTGGAGGCAGGAAGTGGGGAAAGCAGGGCTTAGTGTCACAGAGAGCGACAGGGAGTGGAGCAGAGAGTTGCAGAGAATGATAAAGTGCACAGCCTGTAGCCAGGCATTGGTACCCTGCAAGAAGTTAGCTGAGTAGCAGTTGAGCTTAGAGTGACGGGGTTGCGGCATCGGGGCTTGGAGGCATGGATGGGGCCGGGCAGAGTTTGGGGGGACTGTCACAGAAAATCTTTTTGGTAGAACGTTATTGAAGCTTTTATGTGAGATCTCAGCACCATACCTGTAGTCTCATTTCGGGTTGATTAAGATTGATTTCTGGTTCTGAGAGCTGATTGGTTGATAATATAGTAATTTCTGGTTCTGGTGGGTTCACTTGATTAAAAAGACTTGGAAATCAAACATTCCTACAGACACAAAACTAATAATTATATAGGGGGAGAGATAGATCGAGTTGAACCATTCGAGTGTTTTCAAAAGCAAGCATAATATACAATAAGATGAGAATGAAATAAAGAAATGATCAACTAGAAATGCACATGGTTAATTTGACTGTTTATTTATTCTCAGTCGATTATAATAACCTTATATCTTTACTTTCCCTCACTGTGTGGCTGGTGTCCTCTAAAAAGAAGAGAATGTATACAAAATAATAAATAACAGAACACTGTTAATGATAGCAAAAGAGATACAGTGAGCCTGGATAGGAATTGCTTACTGTGAGAGCAACTCAGATCATGTTTCGGCTGCATTTACACTGTGCCATTGATGGAGTCTCACTCCACTTTGCTGCAGATTCGGATTGGGCCTTGACTCTGGATTTACACTACAACTGATGCTACAGTGATAGTGTCAATTTACCCTTAGACTGAATTGTGTTTTGAGATTTTGAACCCACAATTTGACAGTGATTTAAGTCATGGTGTAAGAATTCCTCTGGTTGCTTATTGTAGTGATATATAAATAGGGTTGTGAAGATTTCATCTATTTACTATTCCTCATGGAATGTGACAGAAATAATGAATAGAGGAAATCTTCACAAGTTTATTTATGGTGTTGCTACATATGGTGACCAAAGGAATTTTTGCAGGCACATTTTGCTCTTGATGTTATTCTGAGCTTTTTAAAAATCTTAATTTCTAAATTTGTTTGTGTAAGTTTTTTTCTTGTCCGTCTGCTTTTCTCCCAGTCAGATTGTCGTTGTGGGTTCACATAGACTGTGGGAGCTTATTAGCATCAGCTGTGATCACCTTTGGGATGATTAACTATTGAGCTATTTATAGTGGACAACTTTACATTTGGGTGGGAACACATAGATTAAAACAATGTTTTAGTTGAGAGAAGCAACCCGAATTGTTTAAAAAAAAACAAGACTTGTGATCACTGATAGTGATGAGCTATGTTTCCAGTAACCCAGTGCTGGAACTATAATATTGCACTCCGAGATCTCTGTACCTCCTCTTTGATAAATCTACCTGAAGTGGTCCCAAGATACTTTTCTGATTTAGGCAATAGACAAAAGCTGCTCAAGAAAACGCTCATATGAACAAATAGAATTAAGAACTACAGTTCCACTGGGGGTGACTTTAACTTGAGGCGCCTGCCCGTGGCCTGCCTGTTGCTATCGCGGTGAAGCCGGTGCCATTTTGAAGCCCGGGCTTCATTTACCTGCAGCCGGCGAGCTGTGGGCACCAAACCAGCATTCCGCGGCAACTCGCCAGTTGGGGCGTGCGGGAGATCGGCTGGCTGCCACACTGAGTCGGCCAACAGTCAGAGCCTGGGGGGTGTCTCGAGCGGACCAATAGTCCCTGGTTCCAAAAAACAAAAGAGTTAAAATGAAACTTCAGCCATTTTCTGAGCGGCCTCCAGCGGTCCCTTTAAGACCTTTTAAGGCCACTCAACACCGGTACAAATGGGTCAAGTGTGCGTGTTACATGATCCTCCCATTTGTACCTCAAAATTGCAATCAGGGCCCTATGTATACCATGGGATCCCAATTTGCATATTACAAGTGGCCTCCCGCCTGAGACAAGGGGGTTGGGTACTTAATATTCCTGAATACAAGGTATTCAGGAAAGATAAAGAAGGAAAGAAAGGAGGGGGTTGGTGGCAGTATTGATCAGAGAAACTATTATAGCACTGGAAAGGGAAGATGTAGTTGAGGGGTCAAAGACAGATCCATTTGGTTAGAATTAAGGAACAATAGAGGAGCTATTACGTTACTGGGTGTATACTATAGGCCACCAAATAGTGGGAAAGAGATAGAGGATAACATTTGCAGACAAATTACAGAAAGATGCAAGAACTATAGAGTAGTGATACTGGGGGACTTCAATTATCCCAATATAGACTGGGATAGTAATAATGTAAAGGGCAAAGAGGGGGAGGAATTCCTGAAATGTGTTCAAGAGAACTTTCTGGAACAATGTGTTTCCAGCCCAACCAGGAAGAAAACAGTGCTAGATCTAGTTCTGGGAAATGAAGTGGAGCAGGTGGAGCATGTTTCAGTGAGGGAGCATTTGGGGAACAGTGATCATAATATCATTAAGTTTAGAATACTTATGGAAAAGGACAAGGAACAATCAAATGTGAAAATGCTTAACTGGAGGAGGGCAAATTTCAGTGAATTAAAAAAAGGATCTTGCCCAGGTGGATTGGAATCAAAAATTGGTAGGCAAAACAGTAATTGAACAATGGGAGGCCTTCAAGTAGGAGTTGATTCACGTAGAGTAGACACATCCTACGAGGGGGAAAGGAAGGGCATTCAAAGCTAGAGCTCCCTGGATGACTAAAGATTTGAGATTAAAATGAAACAGAAAAAGGAGGCTTATGACAAACGTAAGGTTCATAATACAGTAGAAAACCAGGCTGAATACAGAAAGTACAGAGGAGATCCAACAAAACGGAATAAGAAGGGCCGAGAGAGTATGAGAATAGCATGTGGAACTCTTTGCTACAGAGTCCATACTTACTTTTAAAAGGGAAAGTCGATCATTACTTGAAAAAGAGGAATATTAAAGGATATGGGGAGCAAGCAAAAGAGTGGGTTTAGACTCAATGGCTTATGTGGAGGAAAATACTGGCACAGACTTGGTGGGATGAACAGCTTGTTTTGGTGGTGTAACATTCTAAGATATCATTCTGGGCCCGATATTACCAGGGCGGCGGGTTCGCGGCGGGGGAGCGATTGGGCACGTGGGTAACGTGCCCGGGGAAATCAGTCTGCCCCGCGCGCAATCGCAGGCTAATTGGATCCACTTACCTCTTGTTCCGGGTTCCCCGCTGCTGAGCTGCGCGTCGGGTGGACTGCGCATGCGCAGTAAGGTCTGTCAGCTGGAGGAGCTCTATTTAAAGGGGCAGTCTTCCACTGACTGATGCTGCAAAAAATAGGAAAAATTACAGCATGGAACAGCCCAGAGGGAAGGCTGCTCCCAGGTTAATGATGCCTCACTCCAGGTATCATTGGATGGGGTGAGGAGGAGGTGGAGGACAGAGATCTTCCCCCCCGATGGGTGGGAGGTGGCGGCCTGCCTCTGCCACCAAGAAGGCCTGGCTCGGGGTGGCAGAGGTAGGCCTGCACCACCAACATATCGCCACCTGCATACAGTGCAGGAGGCACTGCAATGACCTAAGTAGGTCAGCCAAAGTGAGTCTGCCACATCACCGCCCCCACCCCACTTCTCCTTCTGCCAACACTACTCTGTCACATCACCCCTCACACCCACTCAAACCTCATCCTCATCTTACCTGCACTTACTCACCTCGCCAGTACTCATCCCGCCACTACCACTCAACCCAATCCTCATACAATCTCATGGCTCTATCTCATACTCACCCTCTCATGCATCTCTTTCACGGTCAGCCTCACTCAACCTGCTACTACCTGTGCTGCAGCCATAGGGCATGCATCACATATGTGCAGTAGGCAGCGTAAGGCAAACGTGTTGTGAGCATGAAGGGGATGCACAAGGGTGTTCGAGGGTTTGTCATGGGTTTTTACTTATATTTAATTTCTGAGCAACTCACATCACATTATATTGTCACCACTACTGCCACGTCTTTGCGAATCTTGTCTGGTTTGTGCAATAATGCCCTTTCCTGAGGATCACAATGAAGACCCACAACTGATGCCACCCATTGTGTCACTGCAGAGTGGGTGTAGGTGTATTTGCAGAGCTCTTTTGTGCAGACGACTGAGAGACATCGGCGATGTCCCTGGTGGCACCCTGGAAGGATGCGGAGGAGAAGTTGTTGAGGGCAGTGGTGACTTTGACAGCGACAGGTAAGAAGATGGTGCTCGGGCCAGCCGGGAGCAGCTCGGCATGAAGGAGGCTGCAGATGTCCACGACTACATGTCGAGTGACTCTGAGCCTCCGTGTGCACTGCTGCTCAGAGAGGTCCAGGAAGCTGAGCCTCGGTCTGTGGACCCTGTGGCGAGGGTAGTGCCCTCTGCGACGCATCTCTCTCTGCCGTTGCCCTCCCTCCTGCTGTACAGGTGGATGTGTCACAGCACTGTGTTGTGGAGCTCCATGTGTCAGAGGTGGACGGCGTGGCTGGCGAGGCTGGTGATGCTGTTCGCCCTCCGAGGAGGTCATGACTGCAGCTATGGCGGCCCCCATCTGGAAGATGTACATCTGAGGGGGTCCGCAAGGTAGGTACATGTGTCTGGACCCCGGGGTAAGTGTGCAAGTTGGTGAATTTTGTTGTTAGGAGGAGGGTGGTGGAGGCCAAACTTTGTCCAAAGTGACAGACTGGCCTCCTGCAATGAGTGAGGGTCTACCCCCTCCCCCACCTGTCAAATGGACCTTTGCAGCTGCCACAGGCTGATAGCTGCAACACGTTCATTTGAACTGGGAGTGTTTCCCCCAGTACGGGAAACAGTCTCAGTTGTTTGTAGAATCCCAACCCTCCTAAAATATCTCGTTAATCAGGTCTGTAAATGACCTGAAATACCTAGATAAATAGCTTAAGTGGCACCCCGTCAGCTTTAATTGCCGGCGGGAGTCCCACATGCGGGGGCTGCGCGCGCATGTCAGCGCGTCTGTGGGAAATCCGGAAATGGGCGGGTTGGAGCCGGGCTCCCGACCCGCCCCGGGAATCCCTGATTTTCAGAGCCCCCCCCGCCAGGAATGCACCCGATCGCGGGTGCTAAAATCATGCCCTCTATGTCTAGGGAGGCCGGGCAATTTAAAAATAAGATTCTCTGATTCTACAGTAATTGTTTCTGTGGCACTCACACTATGCATCTTTTACCATGCTCGCTGAGGTAACTAGTTTATCTTTTGGGGGGGGGGGGGCTCTTGTGGGAGAAGCTTTTTACAATTTTCTTCATCAAGAAATAAATATGTGATATGTAATAGGCTGCCCTACAGTGATTAATTTTGTACTGAAATTATTTAAAATTTATAATGTATTAAATGTGCCATTGTATTGTTATAGTTGCTTTCCTTCTGGAGGTATTGACAACAGAGACAAATGGCAGGTGTTAAGGGCACCAATTTTCTTCCTATTAATATGCTCATTTTTACCTCGTGTTATTTTACCAATTAGATACTGAGGAAACAGTCTTTCAAGGTTAAAACAAACCAGACAGAACAGACGCTAACATTAAGCTCTTATAACAATAAATCTATATATATCTGAAGAAGCTGCTGATGCTTTCTGGTGGATTTTAGCTCCAAAAGTTGGTTCTTAAAACTTACTGATGGTGCCTATTGAAACAAACAGTCCCTATTGAAATTGTGCTGATTTCTATGCCCTTTCATGAAGTTTTACCTTAGTAAGAATTTCTCAGGCCAACCCAGGTTCCTGGACCAGTCAGGAGCAACCTGAGCTTTAAAGCTAATATAATTGTGGAGAGTGGCAGGAACATTCGACCTGATTCAATTCAAGGTTTTCCCCTTGGGTTTTACAACTGCAAATAAAAACTCATTTAGCTCAATTTGCTCTTAAAATCGAAAGCAAATCAAATTGAATTTGATGACCTGAGAGACTTTAAAATACAGAAGGGTACACACCTTCATAAATAAAAAAGAAAAAGCTGTTCGAATAGTTCAGTTAGTAAAAGCACTGCCAGGCCTGGAATTGAACCATGTACACTGGAAAGGTGTGAGGTTCAGACTCTGGCCTGTGCTGAATTTGGTGATTTCAGCCAAGGCAGCACTAGGAATGGTACAATTGACTTCAGCAGCTCTGGATGATCAAGGGGAAACATTGGGTTGATTGCTGTCCAATCACTGCATGCACGGATATCAGGTGAGGAAAGAAATGGGCTTGGCTAATAATCTGCTGACAGTCATTCTCCGGACTTGCATATGAATAATGACCACTTGGGCACAGGCACCAGAGGAGGAGATACGATTGGAAGAAGGGGCAGAAAAATGTGTAAAGGCGTATTAATGTCACAGAGTATTCACTGGCTCCTGATCCGGCAACGTCTCGATTTTAAAATTCTCATCCTTGTTTTCATATCCCTCCATGGCCCTGCTCCTATCTATCTTTGTAACCTCCTCCAGCCCGACAGCCCTCTGAGATCTCTGCGCTCCTCCAATTCTGGCATCTGGCGCATCCCCAATTTTCATCACTCCACCATTGGCGGCCGTGCCTTCAGCTACTTTGGCCCAAAGCTCTGGAATTCCTTCCATAAAACTCTCCATCTCTCTCCTCCTTTAAGATGCTCCTTAAAACCTACCTCGGTGACCCATCTGTCCTAATATTTCCTTATGTAGCTCAGTGTCAAATTTTGTTTGGTAATGCTTCCGTGAAGCGCCTTGGGACGTTTTACTACATTAAAGCCGCTATATAAATGCAAGTTGTTGTTGAAATTAACCTGTCTGCTGACGAACACAGTAAAGTGACTGAAGACCATTTAACAGTGATAATAGTAGCACCCTTTTAAATGGAAGAGAATATGATTTAGGAATTCTAATGATAATTAAGCAGTTTGGGACTTGTGAAACACCAGGAGCATTTCAGTTGCAACTGGTTAATGGGACAAGTGAGGATTCAGAGTGCTTTTAAGTGCAACATATTCCCTTTAACTTAATGTTTCCTCTGCAGCTGCAAAAAGAGCTGAGCTGGTAAGCACAAAACAAATTACACACCTTGCTTTCCTAGCTGTTAAATTAAAGCCATACACTGCACGCAATCACTAGAAGACCAGCTCACGACCAGCTCACGTCCACCTCTCCCTAGCACTTAAAAGTCACATGCTTACGGGCTCTGTTCAGAACTGCTGGTTAGATACACATTTATCATCATGTTTACTCAGTACGAAGCAATTGCTGTAGTTGTTGTAACCAGTCTCGCAAAAATGTATACTCAAGGGGAATTTCTTCAAGCTACTTTGTTCTTCCATTACATGAGCTATTCCATTTATGTCCATGCATCACTGTGTCAGACACAGTACACTGACTGGAAACATAACCATTACTGTCTTTGATCTGAAATCCCAGTTTGCTGTTAGAACATTATTTATAGGGACATTGGTAAGTATTAGGAGGTTTTGGAGATGGTCGTTCTGTGGAACAGCCAAATTTTGAAATACCAGGGCAGTTACGGTCTTGTTGTCTGCCACAGTAATTTTGCTCGACAGAAGATATATTTGCATGCCGCTCAGAGTAATGTATAAACTCACTTACAAAATGAATATCAAGCCTAAGTCAAAGTGGTATGGACTTAACCCTCTGGGATCAGCCTCATGGACTGTAATAGCCTTTTCTGATCCTGAATAGTCCCATATAACCTTCACTCAGCTTGGCTCAGTGATAGGTTCTTGCCCCTGAGTCGGGTGGTTGTGGGTTCATCTAGAACTTGAGGACGTAATCTCTCCCTCCAAAGGCTATTGAGGCTAGGTCAACTGAAAATTTCAAAACTGAGATTGATAGATTTTTGTTAGGCAAAGGTATTAAGGGATATGGAACAGGCAGGTAAATGGAGTTATGATACAGACCGGCCAAGATAAAATTGAACAGCGGAACAGGCTCAAGGGTCTGAATAACCTACTCCTGTTCCTTTGTAATCTAGGCTGGCACTTAAATGCAGTACTAAGTGAGTGCAGCATTGTTGGAGATGCTGTCCTCCAGAGATGTTAAACAGGCAGCTGAGGACTATGTTTAAGTGGACATCAAAGATCCTAGTGCACTTTTTCAAAGAAGAGCAGAGGAGCTTTCATGGTATCCTGGCCAACATTCATCCATCAACCAACACCTCCAAAACAAGTTAACTGGTCACTTATCTTATTGTTTGTGGGTTCTTGCTGTAAGCAAAGTGGTAGCTGTTTTTGCGACAAAACAGCAGTGACTGCACTTCAAAAATTCTTAATTAGCCATGAAGCACTTTTGGACATCCTGAGGTCATGAAAGACATTATATAAATGCATATTATTTCTTTCTCCTTCTTTTCTGGTATCTTTGTAGTTCCCTCACATTAACACACAAAAAGAGGGGCGAGAATAGGCCATCAAGCCTGCCACATCCAGTTAACCGTAGAAACTCAAGCACCATCCCACTCCCTAGCAACGCTGTCTCCTGGAAAAAGCAAAAAAAACCCAGAGAAACAGCCTTCAGCCAATTCAGGATGAACTTTAGGAAATTCCTCTCAGACTCTCAAAGGCAATCAAGTAAGCTCCAGGAGACTTGTTGCCCATGACACGTCATAATCTCAACTAACCAGCAATTTAGCCCCTGTAATTGGAAATGTCAAATTCTCTTTTAAGGGTCTGAATACTATTACTCAACCTATTATAAACAGCCCCTTTCACTACCAATGTGACACAAGCATCAGTAGAATGTAATTGGAGCATGAAGTGAGATTGGAGCAAAACTTCCCCCTCTCCCCTGCCCTCCCTGCGATCCCGCCCCCACCCCCCATTTCTGGTGTGTATCCATACAACACTGATGTCAGGAAGCCTGGAATTGTTTTTGGGTAAGGTACTGGAGGCAAAAAAAATGGAATTATTCAAGAGACAATGTAATGCTATCTTGGTGGAACCTAATTTTCTATGGAAAGATGAACTAGTTGGGCTCAATCTACTTTGTGATCTTTGTATTTGTCTGCATAACAACAGTTGCTACACTCCAAGATAATTAATTTTAGGTGTTCAACAAACATGGTAATGACGTATATAAATGTAAGGCTTTTTTACTGTTATATCTGTAATTCAGGGTTTGATTCCAGTTCATGTTTGTTCCAACCAACCTTAGCCATTTGCTCTTAGCTCGCAGTCTTTCTGAAGACTTCTTGTATTAATCACCTCCCCGACTGCATCTGTCACAACAATCAATTGAAACATACCGAAGTTTCCAAAATGTGGACTGGAATATGCCAGCTGCAACAAAATGTGGACTGCAATATGCCAGCTGCAGTACAAAAACTTTGCTCTTGCATGCAAATGATAGACTTCTGCTCTGGGACAAAGTTCAAATGCCAGCTTCAAATATCATTGAAACTTTTGATTGACACATTTCACCAGAGCTGGATCAGGTACTTCAGCACAGCAGATGCAACTCAATGAGGTGAAAAAGACCTGATCCATCAGTTCATAATGGGATAGCATTGACTGTGGCCATATTGATGTCAGTGTGCTGCACCTTTCTGCCTGAAAGAGGGAAGATGGGACTGGATGGAAACAATAGGGATTTAATGGGGAGAGGGGGTGGAATGGACGAGGCGGTATAGTATAAGCAAAAAGCTCTATACTGAACAGAAATATGAAGTTAGAATAATTCAGCAACTGGACATATTTTACTTGGCACCTCTGAAATGAAGGCAGTCTACAGGCAACTTATGAATATGCTGTTTATTTGACATCCATATAGTACACAAATACAGATAAGCTAAGATTCACATTTTTATGGTACATATATTTTTACTTTTTTTTAAGTACAATTGAGTAGAATGGGCCTGTACTCCCGGGAGTTTAGAAGAATGAGAGGTGATTTCATTGAAACATATAAGATTATGAAGGGGCTTGGCAGGGTAGATGCTGAGAGGCTGTTTCCCCTGGCTAGAGAGACTAGAACTAGGTATAATCGCAGGATATGGTGTCGGCTATTCAAGGCCGAGATGAGGAGGAATTTCTTCATGCAAAGGGTTGTGAATCTTTGGAATTCTCTATCCCAGAGGGCTGTGGATGCTAAATCATTGAATATATTCAAGGCTGAGATGGATAGATATTTGGACTCTAGAGGAAACAAGGGATATGGGGATCGGGCGGGAAAGTGGAATTGAGGTTGAAGATCAGCCATGATCTTATTGAATGGCAGAGCAGGCTCGAGGGACCATATGGCCTACTCCTACTCCTGTTTTTTATGTTCTTATCTTCTTACCTTGTACAAAGACACTGTTGCTTATTGTTCATGTTTATGGAATAATATATTGTTCTTTAGGCTATAACCCTTGAGCCACAGCAGGACCATGCAAACTAACAAGACTCTAGGTTACATGGTGTTGGTGCAGGTATTATTTAGTAGCCTACACTCCTATTTCTGTTGCCAGTGAAGGAAGAATTAACATCAGACACAGGGGAATATGTGGATTGTATCAATAGAATGGAGGTCACCATATTAAAGATTTATTTTATATCCTTCTTGTGGAAAAAAAAATCAAATTTCATAGGATTATCACCTCTGAAATGAAGGTAGTCTGTAGGCAACTTGTAAATATGCTGTTTATTTGACATCCATAGGGTACACAAATACAGATAAGCTAAGATTCACATTTTTATGGTACATATATTTTTATTTATTTTTAAGTAAAGCTCCTTTAGCCCTAGATTCTTGTTCTAAAACCAAATCCGTTTAGCACACAAATACTGAAATGCCTGTTCAAACAAGCTAACATTCTCACAGCACATTAAACAAATGACGCACTGCACGACATGTCATTTTGCTTCTATGTAAACATTTTCACACGAGCAGAATGGTAAGCGAGCCAGTTGGTACGTTTGCTGTTTTTTGTTGACCTGTGAAATCGTACCTCAGATCACACTCGTGGGAGTAAAGCTCATTTTATGGGGAATTGTCATATTGGAGACTGTTCACCACTGACTCAGTTCTTCAAGCAGCCAGGAATAGGCCTTGTGAACGTAAACCTGCAGCTTAAGATCCACTTTTGTGGCTGTTCTGCTAACTTATGGTTTGGCAGATGCAACAATGCAAACTTTGCCTTGTGTTATCTTCACTGAGTCTAGTGATTCAGTGCAGTCCCAGTGTGCTACTGAGCCAGACAGACAAGGATGTCCCAGGTTCAATTCCCTGTCTCAAGATAGCTGATCTCAACCAGAGCTGCAGATGGAGCATAACCATTGACCATAGCACCCCTGGGTTAGGGAAATGGAAAACATCAGCCAGGATACCAGCTCTTGAGTACTGTCCAGTGACCCCTTCTGGAAAGTGCACGTGTGTGATCAGGTGAAGACAGGATCAGACTCAAAGGTGATGTCTCCTGCAGTTTTATTGCTTTTTGACACTCACTGTACAGGCTCACACATGAAAATCAGACACTTGGTTGAAGTGGAGGGCCGCCAGTGCGCATGGAACCAGCAAGGAGCCAACACCTTCAAGAGGGCAGGCAAGAAAATTGGATGGTAAAAGTTTAAAAAAAGATATTCATAACAGTCCATTGTTGAGACAAGATGAGGTGTCCTGACGCACCAGTTGTCAAGTATGGTGTTTATTTATGTCAGTCTTTTAGAGTGAATGTTGTTTGCTTGAGAAACCCATGCTAAACATCCGCAGTTGCCAATTTACTTCAAAGACCATATCTCGTGCTGCCAATAGTGTTTCAGAACTTACAAAGACATTTTTTATTTGATGCTGTGTCTGCAATGCTATAGAGAACTACTACCAGCTCTTATCTTCCCTACCCTGTACATCAAGTCGGGTCATGCAAATGAAGATAATGAAAACAATGGTATGTCGTGCCAGTTATCTCGACTTCAGATGAATGAGGTTACCAGTATTACTCACCAATATGGGACAACTGGTGTATGTATGCAAACTCAATGTCTAATGTTGATTTGGTCACCATGTGATCATGATCACCTCTAACTATATTTAATTAACTTGAGGTTTGTAACTAGAAAATAAAAGGATTTAAACATTGAGGGCAACTTTTTGTAAAGTCCTATGTCCCCAAATCTAATTCAGTTCCTATTTTTGTTTTGACATGTTTATTGTTTGTAATGTTTATTTTCTATAGTTTTTATAAAATTAAAATGATTGAACTATTTTCCCTTTATTTTCTTTCCTGAAGTCTCACACACACCTTCCCGAGCCAAGTGGAGAGATGGAGGGTGGGGAGGTGTGCTGGGCAGCAGAGTGCCCCAGGAGATAAGTTGTGGTTGTAATGGAGACAGAGTTTGGTTATGCCTCAATCTGGAGAATTTCTGGATTATATCCCTTTTATATGATTTTAGATACACAGAGTAACGTGAATTAAAAATTGGTTTTGTTGTATCTTTAAAAGAGAATTAGTCTCGGTTCAGAGGATTGCCAAAATGTAAAACCGTCTAGAGATAATGGGCTGATTTTTCTTAGCCTATTGCCTCATATACAAAAGTTTCTGGTGGGTTATGATGTGGAGATGCCGGTGATGGACTGGGGTTGACTATTGTAAACAATTTTACAACACCAAGTTATAGTCCAGCAATTTTATTTTAAATTCACAAGCTTTCGGAGGCTTCCTCCTTCCTCAGGTGAACGATGTGGAAATGAAATCCTCGAAATGAAATCGCATTTATAATTCACAGAACAATGCTTGGTGATTACAGACAGTTTTTTCAACTGCCCGTTGCCAAGGCAATCAGTGTGCAGACAGACAGGTGTTACCTGCAAGGTCTCAGAATATACAAATCACCAAAAAAAAAACAGAGATAGAGAGGTAGAAACATAGAAAAGACAGCAACTGACCCATTATATTAAAAACAGATAACATTTGTTCGCTGGTGGGGTAACGTGTAGCGTGACATGAACCCAAGATCCTGGTTGAGGCCGTCCTCATGGGTGCGGAACTTGGCTATCAATTTCTGCTCAACGATTTTGCGTTGTCGTGTGTCTCGAAGGCCGCCTTGGAGTACGCTTACCCGAAGGTCGGTGGATGAATGTCCATGACTGCTGAAGTGTTCCCCGACTGGGAGGGAACCCTCCTGTTTGGCGATTGTTGCGTGGTGTCCGTTCATCCGTTGTCGCAGCGTCTGCATGGTCTCGCCAATGTACCATGCTCTGGGGCATCCTTTCCTGCAACGTATGAGGTAGACAACGTTGGCCGAGTCACAGGAGTATGAACCATGCACCTGGTGGGTGGTGTCCTCTCGTGTGATGGGGGTATCTGTGTCGATGATCTGGCATGTCTTGCAGAGGTTACCGTGGCAGGGTTGTGTGGTGTCGTGGACGCTGTTCTCTTGAAAGCTAGGTAATTTGCTGCGAACGATGGTCTGTTTGAGGTTGGGTGGCTGTTTAAAGGCGAGTAGTGGAGGTGTGGGGATGGCCATAGCGAGGTGTTCGTCGTCATTGATGACATGTTGAAGGCTGCGGAGAACATGGCGTAGTTTCTCCGCTCCGGGGAAGTACTGGACGACAAAGGGTACTCTGTTGGTTGCGTCCCGTGTTAGTCTCCTGAGGAGGTCTATGCGATTTTTTGCTGTGGCCCGTTGGAACTGTCGATCGATGAGTCGAGCGTCATATCCCGTTCTTACTAGGGTGTCTTTCAGCGTCTGTAGGTAACTCTGGTGGGTTAGACAGAGGATTTTTAAAGCTGGGTCTCCAACCCCTTTACATGTGAGGTTCAGTTGCAGGATTGAAATGAGCAAGTCCCATTGATAGTTTTTTGTTGAGAAACGGTATTAAGGGTCACGGAACCAAGGCAGGTTGATGGAGTTAAGAAACAGATCAGCCGTGATCTAATTGAATGGTGGAACAGACTCGAGGGGTTGAATGGCCTACTCCTTTTCCTTTGTTCTTTTGTTCCATACATGAAGTGGAAGATCTTTTCCTCCATCAGTGTGCAGCTTATGTGTGTTCACCTGCACAGGATACTGCAGGTGAAAGCGTACTTCATCAGCAGCAGTTCTGATACATTCATTCTTACAGTAATCCCCATCATTTGCTGACATGCAATAAGTCAAGGGCTACATCCTACGAACATACGAACAATGATGGACAGGGAAAGACTCTCTGGTCCATCCAGCCAGTCACACACAATTGCGATGCCTTGTGCATCACAATATATAGACTCCACACCTCACTTGAATGTCTTGCTGCGGTTGTGCAGGGCCTTGGTGGGACCACACCTGGAGTATTGTGTGCAGTTTTAGTCTCCTTACTAAGAAAGGATATACTTGCTATAAAGGGAGTGCAGCGAAGGTTCACCAGACTGATCCCTGGGATGGCAGGACAGTCATACGAGGAGAGATTGGTTCGACTCGGCCTGTATTCGCTCGAGTTTAGAAGAATGAGAGGGGAACTGATTGAAACATATGAAATTCTGACAGGGCTAGACAGACTGGATGCAGGGGGGATGTTTCCCCTGGCTTGGGGGTCAGAATGAGGGGTCACAGTCTCAGGATATGGGTAGGACATTTAGGACTGAGATGAGGAGAAATTTCTTTACTCAGAGGGTGGTGAACCTGTGGAATTCTCTACCACAGAAGGCTGTGGAGGCCAAAGACACAAAAGGCATCAAGGGGTATGGGGAGAGAGCGGGCATATGGTATTGAGATAGAGGATCAGCCATGATCATATTGAATGGCGGAGCAGGCTCGAAGGGCTGAATGGCCTACTCCTGCTCCTATTTTCTATGTTTCTATGTTTCTATGAAACCATGTGATCTAGGAGAGCCAGAAAAAACAGATAAGACTTGGAAGACCAAGGACACCCACTGCTACCATGGCGCATGTCTCTTCTGATGCAAGGTCTCACTAATAAGCAGATGGAAGATGTTACTGAGAATCCTGAGGAAGCAAAGGATGCAACAGCATAAGTCCGTTTGGCAGCTGCTAGAGCCAGTCTCCAGACCTTTATCTCATAACCACCCTTTCAATGCTTCCCACAGCCAGTCCTCCCTGCATCTTCCCCATGCCCTTCAATAAATTACAATCTTCAGCATTCACATTGTCAATGCACTCATTTGCCAGCCAGATGCTGTACATGTTTTGCCAGCCACAAAAATGAAACTGTCTGTAGATCTGCAACTCAAGTGGCAATGCATTTTATTTCCCAACATTTGTGTTGTATCTGAATCTAGGCCTTGCTACCACAGTGCCTCCCCTCCCAATAGTTTGTGTGTTGTACTGCAGAATGTAATCTTCTCAGTGCAGTCCCTGTTGCTGGAGCCTGTGAGGAGGTTGGCAGCTGAGTGCCAGTAAGTGACTGCTGAGATTGAGGTGGCTGTCAATCTCTGTGAACATGGCCCATAGATCGTTCTGCTTCAGGCTATTGCACTTCAGCAGCCACAGCGGCAGCCTGGCTAAGGTCACTTTCTGGCACGTGGGAAGTCACTGGAGGGATGTGGCAGAATGACGTTGATTTGTTGTTTTAATGTTATCCTGCCCCTGTCCTCCGTGCCTGCTAATCTGTAGGTGAGCAGGCCCCATGGTACCAATAACATTGGTGAAGTCCCTATCAATGGCTCTTTCCATTTGGCCAAGTTGACTTGCCCAAGGAGGAGGTGATGTTGCAACCCTCGATCTGTATGGCAGCAGTCTGAGCAGTCATGAGAGAAGCAAAGACTGGCATAACAGTTTATACTGTGAGGAGCTGCACTGCAAATATCCCTGGAGGTGCCATACGCACCAAGGCAGACTGCGAAGTGTCAATGCCTTGCATGAGAGCCTAACACATGTGGGTTGAGGAATCTTTAATAGGATGCCATGCGATGGACGTAGCTAGCCATGTCCCTCAATGACACTCAACAATTTGTCATGCTCTAAAAACATCTTTCTTTTAAATGCTGGGCCCTGGAGATCAGGAATCCAGTCATCTTCAGCTGCAGATAAGTGCGAGATGACCTTGGGGAATTGAGTTGGGGCCATTCTGGTCTGTATGACTCAGCCACCCAGTGGCTAAACAACCCGGGGGAATCTTAATTACCCATTTTATGATTTGTGCTATTATGTGTGCATTAGTCAATTTATTTTGATACATTAATAGATGACTGTCTGCTTTCAATTCAATTTCTATGAGCAGATGGTTGAAGTTAAGCTTGCTCATTCACAAGATGGTAGTTTCTAGATTCAAAGGGAACAATTCCAAATTTAGATTAATTTAATGTGGAGTTTTATGCAAATTGGATAAAATCCGCTGCTCTCAAGACTCAAGTTTGCAGATGATACTAAGATTTGTGCGAGTGTCCAAGGCAGACTGCAGAGTGTCAGTGCCTTGCATGGGAACCTCACACATGTGGCTTGAGGAATCTTTAACATTAGCTGCACTGTGATCGACTGCTTCAGGTGGATCTTGATGTGTTGGGGGATTGGGCTTGTGACTGGCAAATGATATTTAACTTGGAAAAGTGCAGTGTTATGCACGTGGGCAGGGTGAATGCTGAACATACATACACCCTTCAGAGAAAAGCATTGAAGCAGGTGGAGAAAGAAAGAGATCTGGGCATTCTAGTGCATTGGTCTCTAAAGGTTCATGAGCAATGTCGTGAAGCGATAGCTAGAGCAAATAGGGTATTGGGGCACATTTATAGGACAATTGACTATAAGACAAAGCATACTATTTTGTCTTTGTATAAGACTTTAGTCAGGCCTCAGTTGGAATACTGTGTCCAGTTTGATCTCCTCCCATGGTGAGTAATATTGAGGTTTTGGAAAGGGTGCAGAGGAGGGCCACTAGATTAATTCCCAGTTTGAAGCATCTTAGTTGTCAAGACAGGCTAAGTTCTGGGATTCTACACTTTAGGGAAACATAGACTGAGGGATGATCTGATTGAGGTTTATAAGATGAAGGGAATAGATTGTGCTTGAGTTGACCGATTGTTCCAATTTAATAGGTTAGGGAGGACCACAGGTCACAATTTTAAGTTAGGTTAGATGTCAGGAGGTGGTTCTTTTCCCAAGGAATAGTGGACCTCTGGAACAGGCTGCTGGCTTGTGCAGTGGATGCCGATTCGCTGAATTCCTTCAAGTGAGAGATACACAAGGTATCACAATTGTGTGGATGGACCAGAGAGTCTTTTCCTGTCCGTCATTGCTCACACGTTCGCAATTGTTAAGCAGTGATTTAAAAACTATAGCAAAGATACCGGAGGCAAAGATTGAAACCCTTCTACTTTAAATTAATCCAACTGGGCTAGTTTATACAAAAATTGCAATTCATAGAATCTTACAGTATAGAAGGAGACCATTTGGCCCATCGTGCCTATGCCGGCTCTTTGAAAGAGCTGTCCAATTAGTCCCACTATCCGGATCGTTTCCAACAGCCTTGCAAATTATTACTTTTCAACTATATATCCAATTCCCTTTTGAAAGTTATTATTGGATCTGCTTCCACCACCCTTTCAGGCAGTGCATTCCCGATCATAAAAACTCATAAAAAAATTCACCTCATCTCTCCTCTGGTTCCAATGACAATTTCAGCAGACTATTTACCATTGTTTAAATTTATCATTGCACAAAGAGGATGCTGAAAAGTAATTTGTAAAAACTCTTGCAGACACTTATCAAAGTAAAATATGACTTCCTGTTTATTGCACCTCAGAAATTTGACTTTAGATGGTTCACATGATGCGACTGCTGTCCATTGGTTTACAAGTTTTAGTATCTACTCAGGGAAAACTTTTGGGGGGCTTTGACCTGTGGCTCAGCAGGAGATACCTTTGGTTTCCTTTGCGAAAATAATCGGAACCGAACTGATGGCTAAGGTCTTTAGATTAATTCAGTTAATTACACGTTATTACCGTGATAGTTTCTCCGCAACATCGCCTACTTCCGCCCTTGACTCAGCCCATCTGCTGCTGAAACCCTTATCCATGCCTTTGTTACCTCGAGACTCGACTATTCCAATGCTCTAACCATCTCTACGATGGCCTTAGCCATCTACTTTTCACCATGGACGCCCAGTCCCTCTACAACTCCATCCCCCACCAGGACGGCCTGCCAGTCCTCCACTTCTTCCTTGAACAGAGGTCCAACCAGTCCCCATCCAGTACCACTCTCCTTCGCCTGGCTGAACTTGTACTTACATTGAACAGCTTTCCCTTTGACTCTACCCACTTCTTCCAAATAAAAGGTGTTGTTATGGGAACATGTATGGGTCCTAGCTATGCCTGCCTTTTTGTGGGGTATGTGAAATATTCTTTGTTCCAGTCCTACACAGGTCCCCTCTCACCTCTTTTTCCGGTACATTGTGGCTGTATCAGTGCCGTTTCCTGCTCTTGTCCCTAACTGGAAAATTTAATCAACTTTGCTTTCAATTTCCACCCCTCCCTCGCTTCACATGGTCCATCTCTGACTCTTCACTTCTCTTCCTTGACTTCTCTATCTCAATTTCTGGCATTGGGCTGTCCACCAATATCTACGATAAGCCCACCGAATCCCACAGCCAAATTGATTATACTTCCTCCCACTCCACTTGCTGTAAGAACTATATTCCATTCTCGCAATTTCTCCGCCTCTGTTGCATCTGTTCTGACAATCCCACCTTCCACACTGTTGCTTCTGATATATCTTCCTTTTTCCTCAGCCGAGGACTCCCCTCCACTGTGGTTGACAGGGCCCTTGACCATGTCCGTCCCATTTCCTGCGCTTCTGCCCTCACACCTTCCCCTCTCTCCCAGAACCATGGTAGGGTCCCCCTTGTCCTCACCTTCCACCCCACCTGCCTCTGCATTCAATAGATCATCCTCCACCATTTTTGCCACCTCCAGTGTGATCCCACCACCAAACACATCTTCCCCTCCTCCCCCCATTCAGCATTCTGAAGGGACCGTTCCCTTCGCGACACCCTGGTCCACACTTTCATCATCCCCAACACCCGCTCTCCTCCCCAAGTCACCTTCCCATGCAACCCCGGGAGATGCAACACCTTCCCTTTCACCTCCTCCCTTCCCACTGTCCAGGGCCCCAAACACTCCTTCCGGGGAAACAGCGATTTACTTTCAATTTAGTACACTGTATTCGCTGCTCACAATGCGGTCTCCTCTACACTGGGGAGACCAAATGCAGATTGGATGATCGCTTTGCTGAATACTTCCATTCAGTCTGCAAGCGTGACCCTAAGCTTCTGGTCGCTTGTCATTTTAATTCTCTGTCCCAATCCCATTCTGACGTCTCTATCCTTAGCCTCTTACACTGTTCCAATGAAGCTCAACGTAAGCTCGAGGAACAGCACCTCACCTTTCAATTTGATACTTTACAGCCTTCCGGATTCAGCAACTTCAGATCATAAGCACCGTCCCCATTTTTTCGGATAGCAGGTGCTAGTAATGGTTCTGCTGTTGCCTTTTAGAACACTTTAGACCCATCTTTTGTTTCTTTACGTGTCCCATTACCACCCTGCTTGCCTTGCACCATCATCCCTTTTGCCATTTAATGAGTCCTGCCCTCCACCATATCACAGACCTTCCTTTTTGTTCTTTCCTCTCCTAACATCCCCACCCTGCCTCCACTTCTTTCCCTAGTTCTGTATTTGCTTACAAACTATTAAATCTCTAACTTCTTCCAGTTCTGACGAAAGGTCACCGACCTGAAACATGAACCCTGTTTCTCTCTCCACAGATGCTGCCTGACCTACTGAGTATTTCCAGCATTTTCTGTATTTATTTCAGATTTCCAGCATCCCTGAAGTGTCATGAACAGGTGCAGAAAATAATCAGTAAGGCTAATGGAATGCTGGCCTTTATATCTAGAGGATTAGAGTACAAGGGGGTAGAAGTTATGCTGCAGCTATACAAAACCCTGGTTAGACTGCACCTGGAGTACTGTGAGCAGTTCAGGGCACCGCACCTTCGGAAGGACATATTGGCCTTGGAGGGAGTGCAGCGTAGGTTTACTAGAATGATACCCGGACTTCAAGGGTTAAGTTACGAGGAGAGATTACACAAATTGGGGTTGTATTCTCTGGAGTTTCGAAGGTTAAGGGGTGATCTGATCGAAGTTTATAAGATATTAAGGGGAACGGATAGGGTGGATAGAGAGAAACTATTTTCGCTGGTTGGGGATTCTAGGACTAGGGGGCACAGTCTAAAAATTAGAGCCAGACCTTTCAGGAGTGAGATTAGAAAACACTTCTACACACAAAGGGTGGTACAAGTTTGGAAATCTCTTCCGCAAACGGCAATTGATACTAGCTCAATTGCTAATTTTAAATCTGAGATAGATAGCTTTTTGGCAACCAAAGGTATTAAGGGATATGGGCCAAAGGCAGGTATATGGAGTTAGATCACAGATGAGCCATGATCTTATCAAATGGCGGAGCGGGCTCAAGGGGCTGAATGGCCTACTCCTGTTCCTATGTTACTATGTTCCTATCCTCATTATTTCGCTTTTGTATTCCAATGCTCTCCTGGCCAGTCTCCCAACTTGCACCCTCCATAATCTTGAGCTCATCCAAAACTCTGCTACCCGTATCCTAACTCACACCAAGACCCGTCCACCCATCACCCCTGTGCTCGCTGATCCTCATTGGCTCCCGGTCCCATAACCCCTCAATTTTAAAATTCTCATCATGTTTTCAAATCCCTCAATGGACTCACCCTTCCCTATCTCTGTAACCTCCTTCAGCCCTACAACCCTTCGAGATCTCTGCGCTCCTTCAATTCTGGCCTCTTGCGCAACCCTGATTTTCATTGCTCTACCATTGGCGGTCGTGCCTTCAGCAGCCTAACTTTTCCACCTCTCTACCTCTCTCTCCTCCTTTAAGATGCTCATTGAAACCTACAATGTTGACCAAGCTTTTGGTCACCTGTCCTAATATCTCCTTATGTGGCTTGGTGTCAGATTTTGTCTGATAACGCTCCTGTAAAGTCCCTTGGGATGATTTACTACATTAAAGGTGCTATATAAATGTTTCTATATTAAAAAATCTGAAACCACTAGTCTATATTGTTGGACATGAACATCGATACAGCACTCTGCCCTGTGATAAAATTACCCATGAAACATCTAAAATTATGCCTCCGTGGCCTTTGTAAGTGCAGAAAATACATATCTCTCTGAAACTGTCCTGCAAAGGCACTTAAGCATTTGGATTTAATAGAAACTCTCTTTTTACTGTGAACTGTATATTGTATCGAAAAAATAAAGAGCTGATTAATTGAACCTCTGCCACTGATTCTATTATGTTTAATGTTAATATGATTAATAAATCAACATGCTGTAAATGTAACAGATGTTACACATATATTTGATTAAATCACATTTTAATTGCCATAGATAACTTTCAAGTTTGTTATGGAGTAATAACACCTTTGCTCCAGAGATGGGTATGGAAACTGATGGTTAGGACTTGATAATAACATGTTCTATTTCTGCTTAATGCAGATGTATGCTAACACAGCCAGCATTGACAGCCACCTGATGACATCTCATTAGGAACACAAGCTGTCCATTCCTATCCCTGATACTGTAATTCTATGGAGGGATTGTTATCGAAAAGTTGGCAACTTTTTCTATATTTCTAGTTATAGATTAACTTTCTAATATGTAGGAGGCCAAATAAATGATTTCAATCCAGTGGTATAATGTTTGCTAACATCATAGGGGCTGATAGTGTGGCCCAGCCCACCACATTGGCACTAGAATCACTGCATATTTCTTGCTCTGTGTACATTGGGGACAAGAGGCCGACCATGCTCGATTAGGTGAACTCGGCTAATCGGAATATTTTAGTGGCACTCCCGGAATTTAGTGTATAACTTGCTGGGGCCACGCTAAGGTTAGGGGTGGTATGTCCTGCACCAGCAGCTCTTAAAGGGCTGCTGGCTGCCCTTGAAGATCTGCTTTAGCTTGCTGGGAAAAGTAATTGGAGGCAGAATGGCCCATTCAGTGAATCGCCATGTTCATTAATTAGCTTGACACAGCCATCACACAAGGCTTCAACATTGCTGTGGACTCTTCTCATACAGATCTTCAGCCATGCCGGGACACATTAACAGGGGAACGACAGGAGCTGGTACAGATGATGGAGCTGTCCACCTGCCTGAGTAACTACCTTTAACTCCTACTCTCTGTTTTGCCGAGGGGAAGCATGTGGAAGAGTAAGAGGAGGAGCCAAGGATAGGACCTTGGGGAGGGGGGCGCAGGAGGTGACAGTTTGGAGGCGGGGAACTTGTAACAAAATGTTTCCTGAGGTTTGAAAAAGTTGGTTCACTCTCCTTGAGGTGCAGTAGTTGTCAGTCCTACAGTGAAGCTGTACTCCATGTCCTGAGAGTCAGTTGTTCAAGTGAGAATGACTCTAATCCCTGTATGATAGTTTTTAGATGTAAGCATAGAACAGGCTTATGTTTTCTGTCTCTTCACTGTGAATGGATGGCAAACACAGCCGTTATGAACTTCCCAAACACAGCTTATATTAACCTTGCAAACACAACCTATATGAATCTCCCTTCCCTGCACTTTATAAGATTACCACTTGGTGACTACCTATTATTTTCAATGACTGGAGGCTGTATATGCGGTTAGCAAGTGACCACAAGGAAATTAATATCTTCTTACCTAGAAAGGGAATTATTTCAGGGAAATTAAATGTTTAACATATAATCTAACCAAAGGGCCCTTTTTTGTTCACAAAGGAAAAGGTAAAGAACCACACTGGATCTGCCATCCTAACAGGAGTCTCATAAAGCTGGGTAACAGGGTCAGAGTATATATCGTGGCATACACTTTTATTTGAAGAACAATGACTATGACAGGTAAGTTATTTGCTTTGTAATTATTATATTTCACATACCACATTTCAATTGCCCAGGTAATTTGTAGGTACATCTTGAAAAATGGGTATGGCCTGACAAATTGCAAACCATTGCTCACAGCAAGATCAAATGTCAAGTAAAGGTGTTGCTTTACTTTCTTTCTTTCGAAAAAGTATATTTTGGGATATAGTATATGGTTACACAGACTGTGCTACCAAACAGCACCTGGTGTTTACAATAGTTTCCCACAGTCTCTCAAGGCCTCCTTATCTGTAGCCTTCCAGACAGTCTGCATAACACTTTTTGAATTTGGCCAACTTGGAGGATTTAGTCAATTTGGTGAATTTGGAGGACTGCTAACATTGTACCGTTGTTTAAAAAGGGAGAAAGGGATAGTCCGAGTAATTACAGGCCAGTCAGCCTAACCTTGGGTAGTGGGCAAATTATTGGAAACAATTATGAGGGACAGTACTAATCGTCATTTAGAAAGGCATGGATTTGTTAAGGAAAGGTTGTGTCTGACTAACTGGATTGAATTTTTTGAGGACGTAACATGGAGGGTCGATGAGGGTAGCACATTTGATGTAGTCTACATGGATTTTAGCAAGGCTTTTGACAAGGTCCCACATGGCAGACTGGTCAGAAAAGTAAAAGCCTATGGGATCCAAAGGAAAGTGGCAAATTGAATCCAGAATTGACTCAGTGGCAGGAAGCAAAGAGTAATGGTCGACGGGTGTTTGGTAGATTGTTACCAGTGGGGTTCCACAGGGCTCAGTACTAGGTCCCTTGTTTTTTGTGATATATATCAATGATTTAGACTTAAATGTAGGGGGCATGATTAAGAAGTTTGCAGATGATACAAAAATTGTCCGTTAGGTTAATAGTGAGGAAGAAAGCTGTAGACTGCAGGAAGTTATCAATGGACTGGTCAGGTGGACAGAAAAGTGGCAAATGGAATTCAATTCATTGAAGTAAGGGAATACACGATAAATGGTAGGATTCTGAGAAGTGTAGAAGTACAGAGGGATCTTGGAGTGCATGTCCACAGATCCCTGAAGGTAGCAGGACAGGTAGAAAAGGTGTTTAAGAAGGCATACAGGATACTCTCCTTTCGTAACCGAGGCATAGAATATAAGAGCAGGGAGGTTATGCTAGAACTGTAAAGAAACACTAGTTAGGCCACAGATAGAGTACTGCGTACAGTTCTGGTCACCATATTACAGGAAAGATCTGATTGCACTAGAGAAGGTACAGAGGAGATTTACGAGGATATTGCCAGGACTGGAGAATTTTAGCTATGAAGATAAATTGGATAGACTGGGGTTGTTTTCTTTGGAACAGAGGAGGCTGAGGGGAGATTTAATTGAGGTATATAAAATGATGAGGGGCCTAGATAGAATGGATAGGAAGGACCTATTTCCCTTAGCAGAGAGGTCAATAATGAGGGGGCATAGATTTAAAGTAATTGGTAGGAGGATTAGAGGGGAGTTGGAACTCACTGTCTGAAAGGGTGGTAGAGGCAGAAACCGTCATAGCATTTTAAAAGTACTTGGATATGCACTTGAACTGCCGTAAACTACGAGGCTACGGACCAAGAGCTGGAAAGTGGGATTAGGCTGGATAGCTCTTTTTGAGCCGGCACAGACACGATGGGCCAAATGGCCTCCTTCTGTGCCATAAGTTTCTATGATTCTATAAACCTTCCTACATGCCTTCTTGAACCGTCAGTTTAACACTTCTTTTAAAAATCCTTCACTTGGGAGAAAGAGGTGACTTTGGACCTATGGTTTCCAAAGCTCTCCACCTCTGGGGTTTTCCTTGCATCCTGTCTGAGCCTGTTGTAGGCTAATTGTTAGAGATTGATTATTATGATTAGTCAACAAATCCATTCATCATTGAATCATGTGACTATCAGGATGGTGGAAGGCAAACTAGATGGACCTTGGTCTTTTTCTTTTTACACCTAGCAATTCCTATGTTCCTTGCTCCACCTAGCTACTTTGCAGATGTCTTACAAACCTGTGTGGACATATACCTGCAATTAATGGATGAGACGTTAAATTGAGTCTGCCCCCTCAGGCAGACGTAAAAGATTCCATGGCACTATTTTGAAAACAGCAGGGGAGATCTCTCTGCTGTCCTGGCCAATATTTATCCCTCAACCAACATCTCAAACAGATAATCCCATTGCTGTTTGTGGGAGCTTGCTGTGCGCAAATTGGCTGCCGCGTGTCCTACATTACAACAGTGACTACACTTCAAAAAGTATTTAATTGGCTGTAAAGCGCTTTGGGACATCCTGAGCTTGTGAAAAGCGTTATAGAAATGCAAGTCTTTCTTTCTTCAATTGCAGTCTCAAATGGAACTCCCGCATTTCCCATATTGCTAAGGCTTGATCTCCCCTTTTGTCCCAAGCACTTTTTCTCCCCTCAGCAACTCTTAACTCTTTATAAAACTGTAGTCCGTCATGAATTGAGATTTCTTTTGCATCGTGTCACAGCGTACAATGATGGGTGTCAGGCTTCATTGACTGAATCAACGGCAGAACTTTTATACTGTGTAATTTGAACTACAGCCACATCTGGTTTAATTTCTATGCAAGTTACAAAGAAATTGTAAGAGCCTTTAAACATGTGCAAAGATATCTATATTTGAAAAATCATCCTAAGGAATTATTCCATAAATTAAGGCAGTGCAATATTTTGCAGATTTAGGTTTTAAAAAAATTATTAGCCATTCTATCAGCACAAACAATTATTTATCAAAAACCTTAGTGTGTGATGTGATTAAGCTGGAGAATTAAATATTTTCATTATTCGTCTACTCAGGGCACAAAGAACGGCTCTTCTATTTCATAATTAATGAGCACTTGCTGTTTTGATTTGATTTTTGGCAATGCCTCTCTTTTTCTGTAGCGCTGTAGGCCAAAATATCAGGTTGTTTGGAGACGATTACCAAGCCAAGAACTGAATGTTAGGGTTTGGTACATTATAGGGGCAAATTAATGTTTTAGTATTCCAGATGTAGAACTTCCTTAACTACAATATGCAGAAGATCGTGTGAGATGCAAATCGGGCAGGCTGACCTCCACGCATGAATTTCTGATTTGCATTCCTGATGTGTAAAGCTCTGTGCAAGGAACATTTCCGTCATAAATTTTACCCTAAAGGAAATGACTGGGTGGGCAACATCAAAGTCAATTTTAGAATTTGTCGTTACTGAATAAAATCACACCATTAATCCGCCCATTGTTCAGTTTCATCTTTTTAACCCTGTCTACATGGTGCAAAATTGACCACTCTGTAGGGAGTGATGCTATCAATAAATAGAACAACAGCACTCAGATTGTTGATGAAGACAACATACAGTAAACAGGTAAACGCTGCAACATGCAGTTACGAGACATAGCTACGCTCTAACTCTTTCCTCACAATAAAGCAATGCAATTTCAGACAAATCTGTTTGAGGACTCCTTTAAACTTTGGTATCTAGAGCAGCAGTCTACTAAGAGTGAGTATGTAGGGAGTTCAAATGCAAGTCCTGGCAAATAAGATTTTCTGGACCTGTGAGATGCATCTCTGTTATAATGGTCATCATCTAGTATGTATTTGTCTTTGAATGATTTATGGAAGCAAGAAAACAAACCCTTCAGAACAAGATTGCATTAAGACCGTGATCTACTGAAGAATATTCAACTGAAATATATCAATATTTCCTTTTGCAATGATCACATATAAGGCTTCAGGCCTGAAAGTGATAGGAATCACAAGCACAACTTCTCTGCCAAGGCCAGATTTTATGTTGGAATTAGTTCCAAATGATCCAGCTCTTAAATCAACCCCTTTGTGACAGGTTGGTCCACATGCTGAGGAATAAGCATGTGGACCAACCTGAAGCAATTCTTCCTCTTTCTGTGGGCCGTACTTTTGTGGTTAGTACGGCCTCACTGTGGGCATTACATTAATAAAAAGTATCGAACGGAGGTGGCCAATTTCACAAACCATCTAAAATTTCCCTGTCATGGACTCGACTCAACCCACTCAATCTCCTGAAACAGAAAACCAAAGACAGGTATAACTCTACAGAAATAAATCACTGCAAAATATTGGCCCAACCCACATATTAATACAACAGCAGAACTCATACTGTTCAACTCTGACACACTGCTTTCCACAAGTGAAATATCCATAGCCCCAGCACCACAGAGACTGTTATATTCTGTCATCGATTTGAACATCTCACTTTGTACTTACTATACTCTACAAAACTATTCTCATCCAGATATTTATCCAGTTTCTTTTTCCAGTTGACATAACATTAAGTGCTTTTGCTAAGACTCTATTCTACATATCCATTATTATGTGGAAAAAAAATATTTTGTATACCTTAGACTTGTTTGCAATTCTTAATTTTCCACTCATTTTCTCTAGTTACGTGATCACAATCTAAGTTAAATTAACTGCTTGCGTCAATAGTATCCACGACTCCCATTATTTTAAAGACCTGAAACATGTCCCCTCCACGTGAAATAGATTGTTTTTAGCATTCACCAAGAAAAGACTAATCAACATTCACTTGAGGAAGAACATACAGTTACAGAAGAACTTCCCAAAATTCTAGTTTGCAATGAAATCGGGATACAAAATTACTCCGAACTTTAGTGAAGTTAATACAGTTTTTAGAAGCATCAGCTCACATACCAGAACATCAACTTGCATTTATATAGTGCTTTTAAGGAGACCACTCGGCTCCAGACCTCATTACAGCCTTGGTCCAAACATGGACAAAAGAGCTGAATTCCAGAGGTGAGGTGAGAGTGACTGCCCTTGACATCAAGGCAACATTTGACTGAGTGTGGCACCAAGGAGCCCTCGTAAAATTGAAGTCATTGGGAATCGGGGAAAACTCTCCAGTGGCTGGAGTCATACCTAGCACAAATAAAGATGGTAGTGGTTGTTGGAGGCCAATATCTCAGCCCCAGGGCATTGCTGCAGGAGTTCCTCAGGGCAGTGTCCTAGGCCCAACCATCTTCAGCTGCTTCATCAATGACCTTCCCTCCATCATAAGGTCAGAAATGGGGATGTTCGCTAATGATTGCACAGTGTTCAGTTCCATTCGCAACCCCTCAAATAATGAAGCAGTCTGAGCCCGCATGCAGCAAGACTTGGACAATATCCAGGCTTGGGCTCATAAGTGGCAAGTAACATTCGTGCCAGACAAGTGCCAGGCAATAACCATCTCCAACAAGAGAGAGTCTAACCACCTCCCCTTGACATTCAATGGCATTACCATCGCCGAATCCCCTACCATCAACATCCTGGGGGTCACCATTGACCAGAAACTTAACTCGACCAGCCATATAAATACTGTGGCTATAAGAGCAGGTCAGAGGCTGGGTATTCTGTGGTGAGTGACTCACCTCTTGACTCCCCAAAGCCTTTCCACCATCTACAAGGCACAAGTCAGGAGTGTGATGGAATACTCTCCACTTGCCTGGAGTGCAACTCCAACAACACTCAAGAAGCTTGACACCATCCAGGACAAAGCAGCCCGCTTGATTGGCACCCCAGACACCACCCTAAACATTCACTCCCTTCACCACCGGCACACAGTGGCTGCAGTGTGTACCATCCACAGGATGCACTGCAGCAACTCACCAAGGCTTCTTCGACAGCACCTCCCAAACCTGCGACCTCTACCATCTAGAAGGACAAGAGGAGCAGATACATGGGAACAACACCACCTGCACGTTCCCCTCCAAGTCACACACCATCCCGACTTGGAAATATATCGCCATTCCTTCATCGTCACTGGGTCAAAATCCTGGAACTCCCTTCCTAAAAGGAATGTGAGAGAACCTTCACCACACGGACTGCAGCGGTTCAAGAAGGTGGCTCAACACCACCCTCTCAAAGGCAATTAGGGATGGGCAATAAATGCCGGCCTCGCCAGCGACGCCCACATCCCATGAACGAATAAAAAAAAATATTAGGGCAGGTGACCAAATGTTTCGTCAAAGAGGTAGGCTTTAAGGAGTGACTTAAAGGAGAAGAGAGAGGTAGAGAGGCGGAGTGGTTTTGGGAGGGAATTCCAGAGCTTAGGGCCCAGGCAGCAGAAAGCACTTGCAATCTGTATAATCTCTAAGAATATCAGTGTGAGATAAATGGCATGTCTCCAGGGCTAAATATTCGGGCATATCAGAGACCTGAGGCTTGATTTTGACTTTTGGGAGACCGATAGGCATAGCGTGCCGGTCGGCTGCACCTTCCGACAGTGAAGAGGCCCCCGTAATTTTGAGACCATGGTCTCAACAGCGCCAGCAAGGTAAGTTGTGGGAGGGGGTGGTCCTCACTCAGTGGCAGAGCTTGCAGTCCTAATGCTTCTGGAACTCTGTTCCTACATCTCTTCACCTTACTACTTCTCTCACAGCCTTCGAAAACTTATCAATGCTTTTCCTTCTAGCTGTACATTTGGTTAACTCTCCCAATTCTTCTACTACTTCTTGGTTCGTTCTTTGCTAAGCGAACTGTCTTGGGACATTTTATTACATTGAGGGTTCTATGAAAATGCAAGTTCTCATTCTTGTCCTATAAAGGAGGTCTCCTGCCTTCCTTTTCCAGACCTGTTGAAGGATGTCTATCTGAAAATTAAACCTGTCTTTCTCTTTTCAGATGCTGATGGACCTGTTGTGTATTTCTAGCCTTTGGTGTTTTTATCTTGCATCCATCTTGTTGAAGAGTGTACAAAGGGACAAACCATTTTCAAGAGGGAAAAATATAGGGAACTATTTTAGCCAAACCCACCCGGCGGCAAACTGACGAGATCGGGTCGGCTGCCTGTTTTACACCTTGCTTGATTTTACTTTTCATTGAAGTTAAAATTACCCCAATAGTTTTAGACATGGGGGCAAATGTCTGATTTTAACACGTAAAACAATGTACTGTTTTGCTAACAGTCTTTTAATTCTGGGTAGTATTGCTGCAATATTTCAACAGAAAGACTGTCAGCTACACACTGCTTAAGATCCCAAGAGATATAGTTCTGTTGATTATGTTAAAACTCATCGGGCTATTCACTTTTAAAAATTTTTAATTATAAATAAAATTGCAACATTTATCAGATAATTTGCAAACTACAGCTATTGTAAAACTATTTGTTAGTTTGGTTGGACACTGACAGATCATTCTGATTTAACAAATTGCGTCTCATTAAAATGAATAACATAGTTTACTTCAACTCAGCTGTGTAAGCAATTGTGCTTGATTAAGCAGCATAACCAAATTAATATTGTCAATGAGGGTATTTAATTAACATTCATGAGAAAGTATTGGCTCACAAGATAACATAGGCCTTACATTTTGAAAAAGGCAGCCATCTGGAAATATGAAAAATATAGCAAACATCTTCTCTCAATAGAAGCCATTGTCAAAAGTGACCTACACTGTAGATTTTGTCTTGAGTTGAAAATCAAGCAATTTGTGCCATTCATAGTGTCTATAAAGTAATTTGTTACTTCAGTTAAAGCATACCTGCAAGCACAGCACGTCATTTCAAATTGAAACTCTTGCAGGTACGCTGGTGACAGGCATTTAGGATGTTTCTGTAAGAAATAATTAATTTGTTACTGCGACATACTTTCAGTCTTGAAAATACGGTATTTTCCAAGCTGTGTTTCAGAACTGTGTAAGAATTATATTCTGTTCTTATTGAGCATTCCATCCACCATGAGTTAGTTGTATGTCAGGGGGGAGGAAGAGAGGGCAGAAGTGCCTGTCCCTTTAAGAGATGATTTCCTTATTATACTGTGTAAGAGATACAGTAGGGATCCACAGTCATTTTTCTCCTGTTGTTATCATTTGTGTCTGTTCCATTGTCAGAGAAACATTTTTTTTAGAACTCCTTGGGTGTTTTGGTATGTATATTTGTTTCCAAAGAAAGAAAGCCCAGCCTACAGCAGAGGGAGACTATGGTGTCTGCACAAGGGAGACAGAAGCTGAGGGTGCTAACAGGACAGATATTTTGCCAAGGAAGTGGCATGATTCATGTTCATTTACTGTCACTAATGATGGGCTGCATGAAGGGCATTTGTGCAACTTTATGTGTGCTCTTTAAACTTGCAACATCTCACGATTATCTCTCTGCTTGGAAGAAAAGATGGCACATTATAAAAGGGGACTGACCTGAACTGGAGGAGGGTCCAGAAATTTCAAACATTTACTAACCTGAAGAAGCCTGATTATTCAACCTGATTAGCTATGAAAGCACAGAAGAAGTGGGGGAGGGTGAAGACAGAGGCCTCCCTCGAACGCAGGCGAGTGCCATCCTGCTCTTGTGTCTTATCACCCAGCTCACTCACTGGCATGCATTCGGATTCAAGACCACCCAAGATATGGCAAAGCATGCACAGTTCAAAGGTGATTCTTGCAGCCAACATTATAAATGGTTTCAATTTATGTTGGTCTAGAAAAGAGGTTCCCAAACTTTTATTTGTAGAAAATTAAAGGTTATTTATCTGAATGTGCGCAGCATTCGTAATAAGAAAGATGAATTGACGGCACAAATAGAAACAAATGGGTATGATCTTGTGGCCATTACAGAGACGTGGTTGCAAGGTGACCAAGGTTGGGAGCTAAATATTCAGGGTTATTTAACATTTTGGAAGGATAGGAAAAAAGGTAAAGGTGGTGGGGTAGCTCTGTTAATAAAAGATGATATTGGTATAATAGTGAGAAATGATCTTGGCTCAGAAGATCAAGATGTCAAATCAATTTGGGTGGAGGTAAGAAATAGCAAGGGAAAGAAATCACTGGTGGGAGTAGTATATAGGCCCCCCAACAGTAGCTACGCTGTAGGGCAAAATATTAATCAGGAAATAAGGTTTTTTTTTAAAAAAGGTAATGCAATAATCATGGGCGATTTTAACTTTCACATAGATTGGACAAATCAAATTGGCAAAAATAGCCCTGAGGAGAAGTTCATAGAGTGTATTAGGGATTATTTCTTTGACCAATACGTCGGGGAACCAACCAGGGAACAGGCCATTTTGGATCTGGTAATGGGTAACGAAACAGGATTAATTAATGATCTCAAAGTAAAGGATCCCTTGGGAAGCAGTGATCATAACATGATAGAATTTCACATCCAGTTTGAGAGCAAGGATCTTGGGTCTGAAACTATTGTATTAAACTTAAATAAGGGCAATTATAAAGGAATGAGTGCGGAATTGGCTAAAGTGGACTAGTTAACAGATTAGATGGTATGATGGTGGATAAGCAGTGGCAAACATTTAAAAAGATATTTTATGACTCGCAACTAAAATATATCCCTGGGAGGAGGAAAGACTCCACAAAAAGGGTGAACCAGCCATGGCTAACTAAGGAAGTCCAGGATGGTATCATGGCAAAGATTACTGGTAAGCCTGAAGATTGGGAAAACTTTAAAAACCAGCAAAGGATGACTAAAAGAATAATAAAGAGGGAGAAGATAAATTATGAGAGTAAACTAGCAAGAAATATAAAAACTGACAGTAAAAGCTTCTACAAGTATATAAAAAGGAAAAGGATAGCTAAAGTAAACATTGGTCCCTTAGAGGATGAGACTGGGGAAATAATTATGGAAAACAAGGAAATGGCAGAGGAATTGAACAGATATTTTGTATCTGTCTTTACAGTAGAAGACACTATTAATATATCAATAATAGTAGAAAATCAAGGGGCAAAGGGGAGGGAGGAACTAAAAACAATCACTGTCACCAGAGAAAAAGTATTAGGTAAACTAATGGGTCTAAAGGCTGACAAGTCCCCTGGACCTGATGGCTTTCATCCGAGGGTCTTAAAGGAAATGGCTACAGAGATAGTGGATGCATTGGTTGTAATCTTCCAGAATTCACTAGATTCTGGAAAGGTCCCAGCGGATTGGAAAACCGCAAACGTAACACCCCTGTTCAAGAAGGGAGTGAGACAGAAAGCAGGTAACTATAGACCAGTCAGCCTAACATCTGTCATTGGGAAAATGCTAGAATCCATTATTAAGGAAGTGGTAGCAGGACATTTGGAGACTCATAATACAATCAAGGAGAGTCAACATGGTTTTATGAAGGGGAAATCGTGTCTGACAAATTTATTAGAGTTCTTTGAGGAAGTAACGTGCAGGGTGGATAAAGGGGAACCAACGGATACAGTATATTTGGATTTCCAAACGGCATTCGATAAGGTGCCACATAAAAGATTACTGCACAAGATAAGAGCTCATGGTGTTGGGGGTAATATACAGGCATGGATAGAGGATTGGCTAACTAACAGAAAACAAGAGTCGGGATAAAAGGGTCATTTTCAAAATGGCAATCTGTAATTAGTGGGGTGTCTCAGGGCTCAGTGCTGGGGCCTCAACTATTTACAATATATATCAATGACTTGGATGAAGGAACAGAGTGTCTTGTGACCAAATTTGCTGATGATACAAAGATAGGTGGAAAAGCAAGTTGCGATGAGGACACAAAGTGTCTGCAAAGGGATATTGACAGGTTAAGTGAATGGGCAAAAATTTGGCAGATGGAATATAATGTGGGAAAATGTGAAGTCATCCACTTTGGGAGGAAAAATAAAAAAGCAAAATATTATTTGAATGGAGAAATGCCACAAAATGCTGCAGTACAGAGGGATCTGGGTGTCCTCGTACATGAAACACAAAAAGTACAGCGTACACGTACAGGTGCAGCAGGTAATCCGGAAGGCAAATGGAATATTGGCCTTAATTTCAGGGAGATGGAGTATAAAAGCAGGGAAGTTATGCTACAACTGTACAGGGTGCTGGTGAGACCACACCTAGAGTAATGTGTACAGTTCTGGTGCCCTTATTTAAGGAAGGACATACTTGCATTGGAGGCAGTTCAGAGAAGGTTCACTAGGTTGATTCCAGGTATGGAAGGGTTGTCTTATGAGGAAAGATTGAACAGGTTGGGTCTATACTCATTGGAGTTTAGAAGAATGAGAGGAGATCTTATTGAAACATACAAGATTCTGAGGGGACTCGGTAGGGTAGACGCTGAGAGGATGTTATCCCTCATGGGGGAATCTAAAACTAGGGGGCATAGTCTCAGACTAAGGGGTCACCCATTTAAGATGGAAATGAGGAGGAATTTCTTCTCCCAAAGGGCCGTGAATCTTTGGAATTCTTTACCCCAAAAAGTTGTGGAGGCTGAGTCATTGAATACATTCAAGGCTGAGTTAGACAAATTTTTGATCAGCAAGGGAGTCAAAAGACATGGGGAAAAGACGGGAAAGTGGAGTTGAGGTAAAAATCAGATCAGCCATGATCTCATTGAATGGCGAAGCAGGCTCGAGGGGCCGAATGGCCTACTCCTGCTCTTATCTCTTATGGTCTTATAGCCCTCCCTTCGGAGATTCATGTCCCATGCCCCCAATTCCTGGCCCACTCACCTCCACCCAGCAATTGGGGCGGGGTGGTGGTGGTGGGGTTCGAAACTCTTTAATTTCAAATGGCAGATCAGTGCAGATATCAATTCAGGCAAAGATCTGGCTGCACTGGTACAAACTGCTATAATATTGTCAAAAGACACTGGTGCCTGCAACTGCCTAAACAAGTACAAGAGGCACCGATGCAACCTTGCATAGTCAGAGGATGTGTATTATAGGGCGATCTCAGCACAGTGCTGGATTTTTGAATCCCCGCCAGGTGTTATAAGCGGATGTTGGACCTATCTGAGCCACGTCTGGTGCAACAGCGAAGCATCTCTGATCGGTCCAAAGTCCATTAAGTCAACATAGTGGTTCGAGAGGACGAGGCTGCTTTGGTTGGTGTGAGAGCTTACTTTGGCACTGCTTCCAGAAGAGAGCAAAATAGAAAAGGTTCTCATCACATATTTTAGCAGTGACAGATGAAGAAAATAAAAGAAGAAATTAGCTCAAACCAACAAATCCTCCTCTCTCCACACTTTGAGAAACAAATAATGAGGACAAATCACAAACTTTCTAACTAACCAATGCAACTGTTTCAAGGCTACTCCTGTTGCATCAATCTCAAATCTTCTTCCCTTCATTATGGGAGAGCCTTCCTTTCAGTAGTATATTCAGTGAAGAACCCAATCCTAGTGCAAAAAAAATATATTTAAATAATTTTATGTGCAAAAGTATTCAGCTCTCTGTTTGGACACACTAGAATATCGAACAAGAAAAGGTTGGTGCTACCCATTGCTTCTTACAGTCAGTGAGGTAAGATTTTCCAAGCCAGCATTAACTGAGGACAGCTATGACCAACCGTCAGGTCTAAAGTACTTTAGAAACAGTCTTTAGTTCCTACATCAGTCCTCAGGATCTAAGTCCAACTGGCTTTTTAAGAACTGAACAGAGTCAATTGTTACATCGGGAAAGCACCTCAAAAGGGCTGCAGTAACTCAGTGCTTCCAGGTAGTAGGACAGATTTTCTGCTCAGTTCTGCTCTATTAATGCCTTGTGAGTACCTTCAGGGAACAGAATAATTTGCTGCAACTGAAAATGTATCATTCAGTGAATATACCGGTTGGGTACATCATAGGTGGCAGATTAGCAAGTGGCTGAAGATCCAATTTTGTCATCTTAATTTTTGTGGCCATGTATAGCTTCTGCCTCATCTGTTTAAAAAGGTCACCAGCCACCGTTGGTTTCCGCTGCACTTCCAGCAAAGTTACGGCAGCAGAACAGAAGCAGCTCCAAGGAAATTCCCAGCCATGGATCAACATTGCAAGCTGCATCCATCAAAGTGGCTGTAGGGATGGTCAGTGAAATAATTCTCTTCTCTCTACCATGTCTTTCTCTTCTTTTGTGCTTTTTCTTTCCTCTTTCTGTCTTTGTTTTCTTCTCACTTCTCAGGCTGCCTAACTGTAGGATTTGTGACAATTGCTCCTGGAATGGAAAAGAAAGCAAGAGAACGTTATGGAGGAATGATTTTCCAGCATCTGTAGTGGTAATACAGGACCTATATTAAAAATAGGTGCTCACTAATTTGATGTTCACTGCCATTTCAATTAAGAACAGTCAGAAGCTACATTGAACATTAATGCCTCATTATTCCCGCTTTGTCGTTATTTTCACCACAGACTGCGATCAAGTCCATGGAATTTTAAGCTCACAGGTTGTGATGCTGAAACAAGCACTATCACACAGACCAGATAATATTGATTTTGTTAATTACATTTCAAAATGGAGATTCTTGAAACATTTGATGTGATTTATTGTCGACCTTCTGACAAGAAACCCTTGTTCACAAGAAGACAAGAAGTTATAAAAAAATCGATTGTCCCGACATAAAGACATATGTCAAGGATTTCTTTTGGGAAGCACAGAGTGATAGTTGATTTTGTATTTATCTCACTTTAATATACAATTTGTTGCTAATAATTTGCTGTGACATGGTCCTCCTAACTAGTTTAATTCCATTAGTACGAGTTACATTTGTATCAAGCTCAGCTTCGCTCATGGGCTAAAAAGTTAAGGACTGCTGTTATACATTGGAGTTTACTTTATTGACATGCCGCTCTGTACAATAGCTACAGCAGAGAACCATGAGAAATCTAAGATCTTTAAAAATGTTTTTACTTTCTTCCTTAAGCCAGTGGTCATTTATAAACTGAACTCAATACAACAACAGTGATGTGTATTTTAAATCTTGATTCACTAGAATATAAGTAGGAGGCCCGTCTGAAAGAGTTGGTTAGGGGCCCGTGCCATTTTCATGGCCGAGACTCATTTACATTAATTCGGCAAATTGCCATTGCAAAACACAGTCCTTCGAGGTAGCTCACCGAACTAGGGGTGGGAAATCTGGCAGGGCAGACGATTTTGAAGGGCCTATAGCAGTACCTTAAAGGGCAGGGGTAGAAGTGTTGGGAATGAAAGGAAATGACAGTTTTGAGCAGCAAGCAAAATTTCTGAAGCACCTACAGCAGCAAAGAAGTTAAAAATGGAAGTATTTAAGGCTCAAAATCTGCAAGCACCTGCAATTAAAAAAAATAGTGCTAAACCTGCTTCCAGTTTTCCCTGACTACAGCTAAGGATCCCTTTAATGTATGCTCAAAATGGCTGCATCCAAACTTCTACAAACCATGTTTCATGGGCAGGAGTAATAATATAGTGGGTAGAGAGGAAAATGGCATCGAAGGTCGTAACTATGTAATTTGACCCCAGTTTTCATATATTCATAAAGGTCCCAGCTGTTTTCAGCAGGAGCTCTTGGCTCCAGGATCGAGTAAGAACATAAGAAATAGGAGCAGGAGTGGGCCTTATGGCCCCTCGAGCCTGCTCCGCCACTCAATAAGATCATGGCTGATCTTCTGCCTCAACTCCACTTTCCAGCCCTTGATTCCCATCCCCATATCCCTTGATTCCCTTAGTGTCCAAAAACTATCGATCTCAGTCTTGAAATGCTCAACGACTGAGCACCCACAGCCCTCTGGGGTATAGAATTCCAAAGATTCGCAACCCTCTGAGTGAAGAAATTTTTCCTTATCTCGGTCCTAAATGGCCGACTCTTTATCTTGAGACTATGACCCCCTAGTTCTAGACTCTTCAGCCAGGGGAAACAGCCTCTCAGCATCTATCCTGTCAAGCTCTCTAAGAATTTTATATGTTTCAATGAGATCGCCTCTCATTCTACTAAACTCCAGAGAATATGGGCCCATTCTAATCAATCTTTCCTCATGGGTCAAATTACAGCTATAAATTGCAGCTAAATAGAAAAGGTCAGAGCATGACAACGTAATAGATTTCTGTCAATAACCTTCTTTGTTTCCAGTCATCAATCACTGCTTAATATATCATTTCAAATGTCACAATACTCTTTGACCCTCTACCACTAAAAACACGATGGTTTAATTAGGATGCGACAACAATCGCAGCTTTAAAACACGCAGCTACCAGCTCTGTAACTCCACTGAATGTGTTACAATAATAAGTTATGATTTATAACAATATTTTACGTCAATTTAAACTGGACACATAACAGACACATTGGGCTCAATTTTCAGAGTAAAAAGCGGGTGGGTTGGGGAGGGGGCATTGAAAATTGCCACCGTTTCACACCCGTCCTCAACCCGATTCCAACCCGTCCATTTACGGTTCACTGGGGCGGGACGAGGGGCAGGCGACCAACCCGGTCCCAGGAGGAGTGTCGGGCCTTAAAACCTTTCAAGGAGGCTTCAGGCCTCCATTTTTCTCCAATTGCTGATTTCAACCCGGGGGGCTAGGATTCCTGGGCCTTCTGTTTTATGCCTCGTGAAAGGAGGCAAGAAGGCCCTATGCTAACAGGTAAGTGCCTAGAAAGGCACAGCTTGTGGGCCCGGAGGAGCAGGAGTGCTTCATCAGGCCCAACAAGCCTACCTGCACTGACCCCTCAACAATCGCAGACCCCTGTCCCCCGATCGTGGACCCCTCAACCGCGATCGTGGACCCTTGACCCCCCCGATCCTCCCCGATCGTGGACCCCTGACCCCTGGTCGCGGACCCCCGACCTCCGATTGTGGACACCCCGACCCCGACTCCAGATCCCGATCCCGATCCTCCCTCCCCACTCCGATCCTTCCACCCCTGATCCCGAACCTCCCCCCCAACTCCGAACCTCTGACCCCTGGCCCTCCCCCTCAATGATCGCCGACCCCCGATCCCTCATGACCCGCCAACCTATGCCCACCTGTGCCTGCCTGTGCCCACCCATGCCCTCCCCCCCCCCCCCCCACCGCCATCCATGCAAACAAAAACTTACCTGCAGACTTACCTGAAGACATCCTCTCCCTGGCTGGTCTCCCGTCCGACTGAGACCAGCCGGTCAGTCGGACAGGAAACTGACAAGAAAAAATAAAAGCCCCCTTCCCGGCTCCGTTTTAAAATTGTGCCCATGGAATGGGGGAGCGGAAGTTTGATGATTCATTTCACCATATTCCCAATTGCAGCTGGGCTGTACAGATACCAGTAAAACATCTTCCTGCAAACTGAGGGAAAAATCAGTGGAAACGTCTTTACCAGACCATGTTGGCACCAAGCCAAGACAGCCATTGGAGGGATGGGTTGAGAAACAGTTGGTCATCTTGCCAGTTAAAGATAGAAGGTGAATGACCCAGAGATAACCAGTGAGTTTGGGGATTAAAGGAGGGCACACACACTCAAAGTAATATATTAATTAGAAAATGAAGTAAATTATTAGAATAAATTTTCCACCATGAGGACCTATCTGTCCCGATTTATAATTTATTTTATCAGGAATATATTACTGTTGACAATAGTCAGTGCAGCAATTAATTTGGAGTAACTCTGAGATATAGGGGTTAGGGGTTACGGGGAGCGGGCAGGAAATTGGACATGAATTTAGATTTGAGGTTAGGATCAGATCAGCCATGATCTTATTGAATGGCGGAGCAGGCTCGAGGGGCCGATTGGCCTAGTCCTGCTCCGATTTCTTATGTTGTTATAACTTGCTTCACTGGTTGATTCTTGGAGATTCTTATCTGTAATTTATTCATCTGAAACTGCTGCAAACAAAGAAAAATAATATATACAGAATCTGCCATCCCTAGCCCTGAATGTCATTCTTCTCTTGGTTTGATGCTTTTCATCATGTGAGACGGTTATAAAGTTGAAAAGATAGGTTACTATTGGTAGTACCCTTGTATGTTGTAGACTGTTCAATTAACATTGAAAGAGGGAAGGTGAATGGACTCATCAGATAAAGCGATTTCACACAGATGGTGCTGAATGTTTGGAATTAACTGCTCACAGAGGCTGACAACATCATCAATTTTAAGAGAGCTTTGGAATGGCACTTGGTGCAAATATTAATTGAGAAATATTAGTGAAATGTATATTTTGATTTTGAGCTCTGGGGTTGGTCAGAGAGACTGCAATTGTGTTTTCAATCCTCTATATTCCTAAATAGGATGACACAGGATTTAACAAAGACAAGTTAATCCTTATGCATATTCAATTAGGACACATGTTTAGCACTGACTTTATTCTGATAATTTCTCAAAAGAATCATTAATATTGCAGAGTCCTTTTAAATAGTGCCTGTCAACCTTTAGGGGGCATTTGTAACCAAATCTTGCTCTGTGTTTGTTGCCCGCTTCATTATTTGACATGCGAACCATAGTTCAAATGCCTTTCAAGTTGCCTTTAGCAAGCCAATTTTGAGCAACATCTGTTTATTAACTGTTTGGTGTGCAGACAACCCAGGGCCCGGGATCTAACTCTGAAGTTACTCTTCCACTTTTGCATAGATGCACAGTCGAAGCCATTGCATGTCAATGTGAAGGTGACAGTCAACTGCACACAAAACGTTTTAGATGCAGGAACAAACCTAAAGGTTGAATCCTTTTGAGCACACCTATTAGTGGTAGAAGCAATGTCGAATTATAGAGATAAACAAAAACTATAAAAGAAAATCGAATTACCTTTTTACTTGTAAACCAAAAGAAATAATTCTCTTTTTCGATGTGCCAGGCCCAATATCTTGTTTATCAATCCTGGAGTACAGGTGTGCTCTTTCACCTCCTGCAGTGTCTCCTAGACAGCTCAGTAACATGTGACTTGTGTTAAATGCAAAAAAGAAAAAAAAAACTCTGAATGCCAGAAATCTGAAATGAAAACAGGAGATGGTGGAAATAGACAGCAGGTCAGCCAACATAAGGAAAGGACAGGTTAATGTTGCAGGTGTAAGACTGATCTTCAATTTTGATGAAGGGTATACACCCAAAATGTTAAATTGTATGTTCTCTTTATAAATGTTGAGTGATCAAATAACGTCAGTGGCCTCGATATTAACCCCCCCCCCCCCACAATGATGGGCGGGAAAGGGATAGGGGAGGGGGGGTTGTTAAATCGTTAAATTCGCGAAATGCGACCCTAACCCACTGCGCAAACACCTGTTTCCGTTTTACCACAGCGGATATCGGGGCGTCTGCACCCTGCTCTGGAGAGGCGGGTCTGTCATTAGCATATTAAAATGAGGCTCCTGTCATGTGATTTTGCTAGCGATTTGAAATTAACTCCTCCTGCATGGGTTTCCCGGGGTTCGGGAAATTCGACAGTGAAACAAGATTGAGCGGCACTTTATTGGGATGGTTAAAGGTCACGAGGCTTGATCTGAATAAAGGTTCAGTGCTCACAGCTACTTTCTCAGTACCCTCTGGGAAACGGTTTGGTGAATGTACTTGTTGTGAGAGATGCGTTTGTAGAGTTTGGAGGTGTTCACACAGCGCCATGGCTGCTTTTTGATTGTCTTCCTCATCTGAAGTCCAATCAGCATCATCATTAGCTGCAAGGTCGTGCTGAGGAGGGAACTGCAGGTGGACAACAGAGAAGGGAGCAACAGAGGGGTCGAGGTCGCAGGAGGCATTACCCACCTAACAGGGTCTACAGACAGAGGCTCAGCGTTCATGACCTCTCGGAAGAGCAGTGTTTATAAAGGCTGAGATTGTCACATCAGGTGGTCGCAGGCATCTGCGGCCTTCTAGAAGAAGACCTGTTGCTTGATGGACCTGGTGGACACGCATTACCAGTGGCTGTGAAAGTCACCACTGTCCTCAATTTCTTTACCACTGGTTCCTTCCAGGGTGCCACCGGAGACATAGCGAGGGTCTCACAGTCGGCTGCAAATAAATGCATAAGGCAGGTGATGGATGGATCATTTGCCAGGGCTGGGAGGTATGTAAACTTCCCCTGTGATGATGATAGTCAGTATGAGTGGGCACTCAGATTCGCGTCACTTGCTGGCTTCCCACAGGTACAGGGTGCGATTGACTGCACACATGGCAATCTGAGGAACACCAGATCAACCAGGAGCATTCGTCAACCGCAAAGGATTTCATTCCATCAAAGTTCAGCTGGTGTGAAACCATAAGAAAAGGTTCTTGCAGGTCTGCACCAGATTCCCTGGGAGCTGCCATGATGCTTTCGTACTGCGACAGTCTAACATCCCCGACCTATTCAGACCTGGACCTATCCTTAAGGGGTGGTTGCTAGGCAACAACGGATACCCCCTTCAAACCTGGCTGATAACACCTCTGAGGTACCCCACCGATGAACACCAGGAGTGCTACAACGCAAGCCATATGACAACCAGACGTGTTATCAGGCAAGCCATCGGCATGCTCAAGATGCGCTTCAGGTGCCTGGACAGGTCTGGAGGTGCCCTTCAGTGCTCACCAGCGAGGGTCTCCAGGATAATCGATGTGAGCTGCATTTTGCACAACATAGCGCAGCAGCGAGGACTAGAGGTGCAGGGGGAACAAGCCGCTCAGCACTCCTCACCTGATGGAAAATAGAATGAGGAGGAGGAAGATGAAGATGGGGCCCCCAACCTGCCGAACACATTGCTGCTCGGGATGCCAGGGATGCCCCAATAGCGCGAAGGTTCAATTAGTCACTCACACCGGACCAAAGTAACTATCACATCCCCTGCCTCCCCTCCCCCCACCACTTATACAAGCAGTCCAAAAACCAACCATCCATTAGTTTCACATGCACCAATTGGTCTCAGTCAATTCATATCTTTGCATTCAGCATCAAACAACTGAAAACCTGAGTTGGCAATGACCATGTAAGAATTGGTGACACAGGAAAGTGGTAAAAATTAATAAATTTGAGTAATATATGTGAGTTAGTAAATTAAAAATAGTAAGAAAACATTTTCAAATACACCCATGTGCACACCCTCGGTAAACTACAAAGCTTTTATTTTTCGTTCCCTAGCACTACTACGTGGTACAATCCCTATGGCTTCAGCAGAGGTAATAACAGGCTGCTCAGATCTCTGCTCTGACCTCTGAGATGCTTGCGGCTGACGACCTCTGGGTCTTGGAGCCCGTGAGTGTCCCGTCAAAGACTGCTCCACCTGCACCTGCACCAGACTCGGCCAGCGGGAGAGGAGGCAGCATGACGGGTACTGGTTGAGGGGGAACAACGGGTGAGACATGGAAACGCTTTGAGAGGAGTTTCCAGTTTCATCTCCTCTGTCACCATCATCCCTCTCCTGATGGCACATCACTCCCACCACTCTGTGGGGGAGCAACTTGGAGCAGATCAGTGACGCCTTGCAAGTCCAAGGCTATTGAATCTGTCGCCCTGTTAAAAGCAGCAGAAATGTTGGCATCCATAGTTTTCAGGGCCGCCGTCGGGGCCTGCAGGGACTGATTGGTGAGCTGCGATTCAAGTTCCACGGAGGAGGCCACAATGGAAGACGTCCTCGTAAGGCCTGCAACATCAATCCACAAATGTTTGAGCTGGACTCCTCCATCCTATTGTGGAAAGTGTGTCTGGCAGATCTGCCGATACCTCGCACAGTTGCTGCAGACCCTCCATCATTCTCCTTTTCCTTGATGGTCCCTGGGGTTCAGCATCTCTGTCCAGCTGAGCAGAGCTTGGAGAGGAGTGCGCCCTCCACTGCGGTCTCTCCACTGCTGTCCCCACCACCACTCTCTGCTCGTGCTCACTTGTGCCGTGTGATTAACCAACTGACATCTGGACCCACCGAAGTGCCCGTATCTGCGCTGGTGCCTGGTAAGCACGTGTCCTGTGACGGTGCGCCCTCAGGAGGAATCAGCTCCTCTGAGGAATCATCGTCTGCGAAGGGCAGGGGGCTGCTGTTCTTCACGTGATGGCCCTAGAGCAGAGAAGAGACGGATATGATTTAGTCATGGGAATGTACAACTGTTGAAATGCGCATGATTGAAGTGATCAAATTTCATTCAGCGCTGAATTCAAGTCAAGGTGACTTAGTCTTGCAGGAGATGTGGGTCGGAGAGATTAATTCTTTCAGTCTTCAGCAAAGAAGTCTGAGTCTCGCCATCTCCGATGCTCAGCGAGGCTGACATGCCGCTTATCTCCAAAGCCTCCTGCTCGGCATTTGTAAGCTCCACGATCTTTGGGGGTTCGCCTCCGGTCCTCACCCTCTCCCTTGCATTGTGTGCTCTTTTCCTCTGCAAGGGGGCACGACAGACCACGTGTGCATCCGATGGATGCAGTGCATTTGGTGAGGGTGACTATCCGGCAGATGCATCACGAGTGTCACTGGCATGCATTTGAGGATGTGTGTTGAGAATTGGGAGAGTTGACTTGAGGTGGGATCACGTTAAAAATGGATTGGGATGAGTGGTAGTGGTGGATGGAGGAAGGGGGAGGTGAGGAAGTGTATTGAAACGCAACGATGGGTGCCGCTGAAACTTAAATGGATGTGCGGAATGATGTGAATAAAGTACGATTGACAAGACAGTGTGAGAGGGGGTGCACTACATGATGTAGGTGAACCTGCAACTTTGCTCACCTGGTTAGGTCATTGAAACACTTCCTCCACTGGATCCACATCCTCATGTCCACACTCCTGCTGCTCACCTCTTGGGCCACCTCCAGCAGCCTTTGTTGTGGCAGTGGATTTTTTTTTTGCCATTGCTAGGGAAGAGCATCTCCTTCCTAGCCCTTATTGCAACCCGCAGTATTTCCAGGGATGCTTCATTAAATCGGGGCACAGCCTTTGCCCTCCCTGATTCCATATTGCAACAAGCATTTCACTTAATACAATCCACACAACTCCTCCAAATTGCACCTATGAAGTGGGCCTTTAAATAGTCGAGATGAAATTGCGTCATGTGGGCCCACAGTGGGGACGCGAAACCCAGAAGTGAAATGATAATGAGGCATCCCTGTTGAAAATGGACATTTTCACGTGTCCTACGATCTTGCGCATTTGTCGACCGCTATCGCCCTCCTCCCACTCAGATCCCGTCTTCGCATTAATGTCGGGGCCAGTGAGTCTGTTGATATTTTAACCTCAAATTACCTTAAATGACCCCAAAAGTGGCAGACATGACTTTGTTTCCTAATGCTTTTAAAATTACAAAAACAAAATCAAAATGAAAAAAGCCATCCTAAGTGGTAGTTTAAAAATATGATTAAAGTCCCCTCAATGTATCTCTTTTACATATCTCAGTGATCTAAAAGCAAATCAGCCATCTGTTGGTTACTTTTGGTCCCTAATGATCTTCATTGAAGTCTGATTTCCCTTTGGGACACATTTGCTGAATTTAAATGAGGAATATGCTTACCGATTGAGCTACTGCCTGTCTGTGCCTCAAAATCTCCTGAGAGAACCTAAATTTTATACTAGATGCTGGAGTTGCTTCAGAATTCTGGAGCAGCTACTGTGGCTTAACATTGCATTTTGTTAAAAGTGTTTTCAGTGAATTTGTACTCACCAAAGCAGGAAATTCACTGTAGGTGAGGGCACATTTAATTTTTGCACCTATTGTTTGCATCAGTGTTTCCAGGTCAGTGCAGAGAACTTGCAAAACCTGACCAACAGCTTCAGAAAAGCTGGCAACTCAAAAAAGTGGCTCTGAATTGTAGGCTTATGAAATGTAGTTACACTGAGAGTGCAGTGAGGCACAGGCATGTAATAATTTAAGCTACGGGTATACCCAACTTCCTATCACTAGTTCAGTGGAAGATTGCAGCAAGATTGCAGGGCAGCATTAGGAAAATACACCCATGTGTCAAAAAATGGGTGTGTTTTGAAAATACAAGAGAAACTCTGACTCAAAGGGTAATGCAATTCACTGAGGATTCCTATCAGAATTGATAGAGCAACTTAAATAGTTTTTCCAAATGTGAAAAGTAATTGAAAGAGTTAATTATTCTTTACAAGGAAATAACTGACCTGTGCACAACATTTTTTGCACAACATTTCTGCAACGCCTCAAACCTAAATTGTGATTTTCCATGACACAGCAAATACGTCTGAAGTGGGAGATTTTATCAAGCTTGATTCACAGGTGCTCAATCACAGGATGGAATTCACATTAGGTTACAAATTGCAGCATTTGAAACAAATTCACGCATTACCTAGATACTAATGGTGATTTTTAATCTACCAAAATGATACGTGAAAGATTTGACTTTTATGTCTTGAGTATACATTTTTCCTAACTGTAATTAGTCTCATTTTACATCTTTTCTTTTTCCCTCGCCCCAATTTTCTCTCCTCCTCACCGAGAAACTCATGGTGGGTTCCTGGGCGCTAACCATCTGTGCAGTAGGGATTTTTTTTTATATATATCTTTTCTGCCTGTATACATTTAACTCAGCAGTAACAGCCCTGAGGCTATTTGCAATGGTGTGATACTGAGCATGCAGGACAGTATGTGCATGTGGAACCAATATGAGTGGCCACTTTCAGGAGAGTGAAGGTAAGAGGAGAAATAGTAATAGAAAGAAAGTTGTAATGTAAAACATGTGGCTACCACAGATAAGTTTTCTGAGTCATTACTAGTCAGGGCAGCAGGGATATTTACAGTGGGTTAGGGAAAATGGTAGCATGTAGAAGGCTTCTTTGTGCATCTTCGCTTTTATGCCACCAAAATGATTTGAATTATGCAGAATTTGGGCATTTACAAATTCCGGCAGCATGAACTTGGCTCCTTTTGAGTTTGAAATTCCTTTTCAATTCAAAAAGCCATGGTAGCCATTGTGTGTTCAGTTCCCACCCCAGAGACTTGCGCACAAAATCTAGGCTGACAATTTACTGCAGAACTGAGGGAGTATTGTACTGTCAGAGGTGCCATCTTTTGAATGAGGCGTTAAACCAAGGCCCCCGTCTGCCCTTTCAGGTGGACACAAAAGATCCCACTGCATTATTTGAAGAAGAGCAGAGGCGTTCTCCCCGGTGTCCTGGCTAATGTTTGTCCCTCAACGAATGTGATAATGATTATCTGGTCATTATCACATTGCTGTTTGTGGGACCTTGCTGTCGTGTTTTCTATATTACGTCAGGGACGACACTTCAAAAGTACTTCAATAGCTGTAAACACTTTGGGACGTCCAGAGGTGGTGAAAGGTGCAATATAAATGCAAGCTTTTCTTTCTTTTCTTTCTTTTTCTTTTGGACCTCATCCCTTGTTGAATGTACTGAAAGAAATGACAGTGGAAGAAGTGGTACGAGGGTAAATTCAGTGCTCCCAATGGGGACCCAAGCTTGAGGGGAGCATGGGTCAAATAGAGGGCTACAATACTGTAGCGCCAATTCTCCATTCTGTGCTGCTTCTGAACGAAGCTCCCTACAGGATGCCCCAGAATTAACTTTTGTGTAAATGTTATGAACCATAAGTGGTAACTGAAAATTTTTTTTTTTATTTGTTCATGGGATGTGGGCGTCGTTGGAGAAGCCAGCATTTATTGCCCATCACTAATTGCCCTTGAGAAGGTGGTGGTGAGCCGCCTTGTGGAACTGCTGCAGTCCGTGTGGTGACGGTTCTCCCACAGTGCTGTTAGGAAGGGAGTTCCAGGATTTTGACCCAGCGACGATGAAGGAACAGCGATATATTTGCAAGTCGGGATGGTGTGTGACTTGGAGGGAACATTCAGGTGTTGTTGTTCCCATGTGCCTGCTGCTTTTGTCCTTCTAGGTGGTAGAGGTCGCAGGTTTGGGAGGTGCTGTCGAAGAAGCCTTGGCGAGTTGCTGCAGTGCATCCTATGGATGGTACACACTGCAGCCACAGTGCGCCGGTGATGAAGGGAGTGAATGTTTAGGGTGGTGGAAGGGGTGCCAATCAAGCGGGTTGCTTTGTCCTGGATGGTGTCGAGCTTCTTGAGTGTTGTTGGAGCTGCACTCATCCAGGCACGTGGAGAGTATTCCATCACACTCCTGACTTGTGCCTTGTAGATGGTGGAAAGGCTTTGGGGAGTCAGGAGGTGAGTCACTCGCCACAGAATACCCAGCCTCTGACCTGCTCTCGTAGCCACAGTATTTATATGGCTGGTCCAGTTAAGTTTCTGGTCAATGGTGACCCGCAGGATGTTGATGGTGGGGGATTCGGTGATGGTAATACCATTGAATGTCAAGGGGAGATGGTTAGATTCTCTCTTGTTGGAGATGGTCATTGCCTGGCACTTGTCTGGTGCGAATGTTACTTGCCACTTATAAGCCCAAGCCTGGATGTTGTACAGTGTTGCTGCATGAGGGCACGGACTGCTTCATTATTTGAGGGGTTGCGAATGGAACTGAACACAATGCGAACATCCCCATTTCTGACCTTATGATGGAGGGAAGGTCATTGATGAAGCAGCTGAAGATGGTTGGGCCTAGGACACTGCCCTGAGGAACTCCTGCAGCAATGTCCTGGGGCTGAGATGATTGGCCTCCAACAACCACTACCATCTTCCTTTGTGCTAGGTATGACTCCAGCCACTGGAGAGTTTTCCCCCTGATTCCCATTTACTTCAATTTTACTAGGGCTCCTTGGTGCCACACTCGGTCAAATGCTGCCTTGATGTCAAGGGCAGTCACACTCACCTCACCTCTGGAATTCAGCTCTTTTGTCCATGTTTGGACCTAGGCTGTAATGAGGTCTGGAGCCGAGTGGTCCTGGCGGAACCCAAACTGAGCATCGGTGAGCAGGTTATTGGTGATTAAGTGCCGCTCGATAGCACTGTCGACGACACCTTCCATCACTTTGCTGATGATTGAGAGTAGACTGATGGGTCGGTAATTGGCCGGATTGGATTTGTCCTGCTTTTTGTGGACAGGACATAGCTGGGCAATTTTCCGCATTGTCGAGTAGATGCCAGTGTTGTAGCTGTACTGGAACAGCTTGGCTAGAGGCGCGGCTAGTTCTGGAGCACAAGGCTTCAGCACCACAGCCGGGATGTTTTCGGGGCCCATAGCCTTTGTTATAGCCAGTGCACTCAGCCGTTTCTTGATTTCACGTGGAGTGAATCGAATTGGCTGAAGACTGGCTTCTGTGATGGTGGGGATATCGGGAGGAGGCCGAGATGGATCATCCACTCGGCACTTCTGGCTGAAGATGGTTGCAAACGCTTCAGCCTTGTCTTTTGCACTCACGTGCTGAACTCCGCCATCATTGAGGATGGGGATGTTTGCAGAGCCTCCTCCTCCTGTTAGTTGTTTACTTGTCCACCACCATTCACGACTGGATGTGGCAGGACTGCAGAGCTTTGATCCGATCCATTGGTTGTGGAATCGCTTAGCTCTGTCTAGAGCATGTTGCTTCCGCTGTTCAGCATGCATGCAGTCCTGAGTTGTAGCTTCACCAGGTTGGCACCTCATTTTTAGGTACGCCTGGTGCTGCTCCTGGCATGCTCTTCTACACTCCTCATTGAACCAGGGTTGGTCCCCTGGCTTGTTGGTAATGGTAGAGTGAGGAATATGGCGGGCCATGAGGTTACAGATTGCGCTGGAATACAATTCTGCTGCTGCTGATGGCCCACAGTGCCTCATGGATGTCCAGTTTTGAGCTGCCACACAACACGTTGGATGGTATCCTCAGTGCGAAGACGGGACGTCGTCTCCACAAGGACTGTGCGGTGGTCACTCCAACCAATACTGTCATGGACAGACACATCTGCGACAGGTAGATTGGTGAGGACGAGGTCAAGTAAGTTTTTCCCTCGTGTTGGTTCGCTCACCACCAGCCGCAGGCCCAGTCTTGGCAGCTATGTCTTTCAGGACTCGGCCAGCTGTGGTGCTACTGAGCCACTCTTGGTGATGGGCATTGAAGTCCCCCACCCAGAGTACATTCTGTGCCCTTGCTACCCTCAGTGCTTCCTCCAAGTGGTGCTCAAAAACATGGAGGGGGACTGATTCATTAGCTGAGGGAGGGCGGTAGGTGGTAATCAGCAGGAGGTTTCCTTGCCCATGTTTGGGCTGATGCCATGAGATTTCAAGGGGTCCAGAGTCAATGTTGAGGACTCCCAGGGCCACTCCCTCCTGACTGTATACCACTGTACCGCCACCTCTGGTGGGTCTGTCCTGCCGATGGGACAGGACATACCCAGGGATGGTGATGGAGGAGTCTGGTACGTTGGCTGAAAGGTATGATTCTGAGTATGACTACGTCGGGCTGTTGCTTGACTTGTCTGTGGGACAGCTCTCCCAATTTTGGCACAAGTCCCCAGATGTTAGTAAGGAGGACTTTGCAGGGTCGACTGGGCTTGGTTTGCTTTGTCGTGTCCGGTGCCTAGTGGTCTGATGCCGGGTGGTCCGTCCGGTTTTATTCTTATTATGACTTTTTTAGTGAGATTTTGCAACTGCGTGGCTTGCTAGGCCATTTCAGAGGGCAATTGAGAATCAACCACATTGCTGTGGGTCTGGAGTCACATATCGGCCAGACCGGGTAAGGACGGGAGGTTTCCTTTCCTAAAGAGCATTAGTGAACCAGATGGGTTTTTATGACAATCTGGTAGTTTCATGGCCACCATTACTAATACTGGTGTTTTTAATTCTAAATTTTTATTTAATTAAATGAATTTAAATTCCCCAGCTGCTGTGGCAGGATTTGAACTCATGACTCTCGGATTATTAGTCCACGCCTCTGGGTTACTAGTCCAGTAACATAACCACTCTGCTACCGTACCCGTGTATTGAATAATAGCTCACATAATTGCAGTCTTTGGGGGAAACAAAGGTCAGGTGCGTGATGCAGGAAATGATTGACTGTGGGAAAGTTACTGCAATCTATCATAAAGGGAACAATTCAAGAATATTTGAGACAATTTACATCAAATAAATCAAATTCAATATTGATTCACGAAAAGCTGGTCATGCCCAACAGATTTATTGGATCTTTTTTAAGATGTGACTGAGGGAGTGGTTGAGGGTGATATGGTTTTTTTTTTAAGCCTGGAAATGACACTCCACGATGTTATAATGGGAATGCTTGTGGGGAAAATGCTGGAGTCTATAATTAAGGATAGGGTGACTGAACACCTCGAGAATTTTCAGTTAATCAGAGAGAGCCAGCATGGATTTGTGAAAGGTAGGTCGTGCCTGACAAACCTGATTGAATTTTTTGAAGAGGTGACTAAAGTGGACAGGGGAATGTCAATGGATGTTATTTATATGGACTTCCAGAAGGCATTTGATAAGGTCTCCATAAGAGACTGTTAGCTAAGATAGAAGCCCATGGAATCGAGGGAAAAGTACGGACTTGGTTAGGAAGTTGGCTGAGAGAAAGGCGACAGAGAGTAGGGATAATGGGTAGGTACTCACATTGGCAGGATGTGACTAGTGGAGTCCCGCAGGGATCTGTCTTGGTGCCTCAATTATTCACAATATTTATTAACGACTGAGATGAAGGCATAGAAAGTCTCATATCTAAATTTGCCGATGACACAAAGATTGGTCATGATGTGGAGATGCCGGTGATGGACTGGGGTGGACAAATGTAAGGAATCTTACAACACCAGGTTATAGTCCAACAGTTTTATTTGAAAATCACAAGCTTTCGGAGATTATCTCCTTCGTCAGGTGAGTGAGTGAAAGGTTCTCAAATCGCATATCTTATATTAGGCTGGGACACGATCACACCAATCAAAGGTAACCTGTCTGAACACCAACGACACCTTTGATTGGTGTGATCGTGTCCCAGCCTAATATAAGATATGCGATTTGAGAACCTTTCACTCACTCACCTGACGAAGGAGATAATCTCCGAAAGCTTGTGATTTTCAAATAAAACTGTTGGACTATAACCTGGTGTTGTAAGATTCCTTACAAAGATTGGTGGCATTGTAAGCAGTGTAGATGAAAACATAAAATTACAAAGCGATATTGATAGATTAGGTGAATGGGCAAAACTGTGGCAAATGAAATTCAATGTAGACAAATGTGAGGTCATCCACTTTGGATCAAAAAAGGATAGAACAGGGTACTTTCTAAATGGTAAAAAGTTAAAAACAGTGGATGTCCAAAGGGACTTAGGGGTTCAGGTACATAGATAATTGAAGTGTTATGAACAGGTGAAGAAAATAATCAAGAAGGCAAATGGAATGTTGGCCTTTATATCTAGAGGACCAGAGTACAAGGGGGCAGAAGTTATGCTGCAGCTATACAAAACCCTGGTTAGACCGCACCTGGAGTACTGTGAGCAGTTCTGGGCACCGCACCTTCGGAAGGACATATTGGCCTTGGAGGGAGTGCAGTGTAGGTTTACTAGAATGATACCCGGACTTCAAGGGTTAAGTTACGAGGAGAGATTACACAAATTGGGGTTGTATTCTCTAGAGTTTCGAAGGTTAAGGGGTGATCTGATCGAAGTTTATAAGATATTAAGGGGAACAGATGGGGTGGATAGAAACTATTTCTGCTGGTTGGGGATTTTAGGAGTAGGGGGCACAGTCTAAAAATTAGAACCAGACCTTTCAGGAGCGAGATTAGAAAACATTTCTCCACACAAAGGGTTGTAGAAGTTTGGAACTCTCTTCCGCAAACGGCAATTGATACTAGCTAAATTGCTAAATTTAAATCTGAGATAGATAGCTTTTTGGCAACCAAAATTATTAAGGGATATGGGCCAAAGGCAGGTATATGGAGTTAGATCACAGATCAGCCATGATCTTATCAAATGGCGGAGCAGGCTCGAGGGGCCGAATGGCCTATTCCTGTTCCTATGTTCCTAACATGACTGGATTGGGGATTGACCTTTGCATTATGTTTCTGAATCCAGATCATTTATGTAAATTGGAAACAATAGTTGGCCCAGAACTGAGCCCTGAGGGACCCCAGTCAGTATTTCCCCCCTACTCTAACGAGTACTTATTGGGCTTGAAATTGGGCCAAGTAGCACCTGTTGTTTTGGCGCTACACAACCTCTTGAAGTGCCAAGATGGCATCTTGGCTGCGCACGCATGTTTCTAGCGTGACATGTGTCGGACGCCATCTTGGTATAGGTAGTGGTGCATGCGCAAATACCTAACGCCGGCAGCAAGTAAAGTAAGGAGAAAATGGATACAATCTCGGTGCAATGCTGATTTAAATTGATAGACACCATTTTGGGACTTAACGCTCAACTCAATGCACAATCTTAACCACACCCATCTGAACATGTTTTAGAGTGCCTGGAGGAACCCCCACTCGCGCTATTTAAAGGGACCATGCTGGATTTACAGGTTAGTGACTGGATTATTGCTTCTGGCTTCTGATGCATTGGTAACTGTTTTTGGAGGTCTCCTATACTTGAATACTAGGTCACGGGGACATAGCCTAACATTTAGATCCAGGACATGCGGGAGTGAAGTTAGGAAACGCTTCTACACACAAAGGGTGGGAGAAGTTTGGAACACTCTTCTGCAAACAGCAGCTGATGCGAGTTCAATTGTGAATTCTAAATCTGAGATTGATAGATTTCTGTGAACCAAGGGTGTTAAGGGATATGGGGTTAAGGCGGGTATATGGAGTTAGGTCACAGGTCCACCATGATCTCAATGAATGGCGGAACAGGATCGAGGGGCTAAATTCCTCTGCCACTTGCTGCCTCCTGTTATGTGCCACCTTCTCCCGCAAGAAAGCAGGACGTGTGTTTGGGTGATGTGTCTGTCATGGTTGAATAGCTGCTCGTGTATATGGCCTGTGAGTTGTGGGTGGGCGGCTTGCAACAGTGGTAATGTGTAGGGGTGAGAGGAAGCATCTGATTGGAAGAGTTGAGTACTGATGGAAAGAGTTTGTTGGTATGTGGATGATGGGGGATGTCGAGCATGGTGCAGTTGATAGGCGACGCCATTTGACAGTTGACCTCACTCACCTTTACCACTTGTGTCAAAGCATTAAACTTTCTCCTGCACTGCATCCATGTTCATGATGCTTGCGCCTGGCAGTGGCATCGTCCCCCACTGTTTCCTACTGTCTTTTGGACATATGTCTGGAGGGCCTCTTGCTCCCCCCCTTAGATATAGGATGACCCTCCTTCTGTCCACCTCTTGCACCAAGGCCTCTAGTGCATCAGCAGAGAACCTTGGTGCACGCACTGTTGCAGGCCTGGTACAAACTCAGATCAGCAGATTGGTGAGATCTGGTATGCAGATTAGAGGATGTGGGATTTAGTAGTGCACAACCTTTATTCAATGTTTTAACATAACTCATCAGTGTGTAAACATAGGGACAGGACCTGCATCTGTGTTATACGTGTATGATGACTGATCTCCGTTCAGGCTCCATGCAAACAGCAGACTGTTATTTTTAGTAAATAACAGGTACCAGCTACCTTTAAGAGATTATAAGGGACATCTCCATTTAAGAGATTGGGGATCCCCCTGCTGGCGGAAACTGCGCATTTACTTGAATCGTCGTGTAAGGCCCAGTTTTCAATGCCGCTTGAAGGTAAGTCCACAGGCAGGGCAAATATCTTGTCCTGCCTGCACAGGGGCCATCGAGTGCGGGTTAATAGCGGATCGCGCTATCTACGCCCAATAATTGGCCTTATCCAATTTAACCCCCCAATTGTTTCCGAACATTCAACCAGTTTCTTATCCATTCCCAGGTATTACCCTGAATTCCTACAGCCTTTCACATGGAACTTTGTCAAAAGGCTTTTAGAAGTCGAGATCCACCTTGTTACAGGGCTTGCCACCGTTGTCGTGGGATGTCACTTCCTTAAAGAAGTTGAGGAGGTTGGTCAGAAGGGATCTTCATTTTCTGAATCCATGCTGACTGCTGCGAACTAGTTTATTATTGTACAGGTTATACTCAAGTTTACTCCTACAATCAGTCCCATTAATTCTTTCACACGGAATGGACATAAGACTAATGGGTCTGTAGTTGTCTGTGTCTGTTTTGTCACCCTTTTTGAATACTGGCACCACATTAGCCTGTTTCCAATCTTCTGGTGCATCCCCAGTGTCTATTGACACCCTCATTATGCTGATCAGTGCCTCACAAATCTCTTCCCTAGTCTCTTTCAGCGCTCTGGGTTATATGCTATCTATCTGTAGGGATTTATTTGTTTTGAACCTGATTAGTCTGTCCATCTTATTTATACCAAGTAGTACAAAACTACCCACAGTTTGGCACACTTTTGCCATAAATTAGCAATCTTGCTTGGAGGTACTATAATGATGGCTGGTTTGAAAAATTGAACATGTAACAGGGGTTGTACTTCTGAGGTTGGGATTAAAAAGTGCTGCAGGAGAATAGAGAAGGCTTCCCTCTCCATTTTGCTGTGCTATCGCAGATCCCTTTTTGAATTATGAGGGGTTTTGATGGAGTAGATAGGGAGAAATTGTTTCCACTGGCAGGAGGGTCGGTAACCAGAGGACACAGATTTAAGATAATTGGCAAAAAAATCTAGGGGAAATCAGGAGAATTTTGCAAAGCGAGTTGTTACAATCTGGAATACACAGCCTGAAAAGGTGGTGGAAGCAGATTCAATAGTAACTTTCAAAAGGTAATTGGATATATACTTGAAAAGGAGAAATTTGCAGGGCTATGGGGAAAGAGCAGGGGAGTGGGACTGATTGGATAGCTCTTTCAAAAAGCCAGCACAGGTACGATGGGCTGACTGGCCTCCTTCTGTGCTGTATCATTATATCAGTACTCAGTGCTGACTCTGGGTTTGAGAAGGGAAACCGTGTTCCTTTTCTTAGCACTTTAATGCAGTTGGAAGGAACATATCTACAACTAAAGAAGCCTACAAGTTATGAATAAATTGTTCAACAACCATTTATTGACGGGATATTCAAAAGTTTGGGGAAAATTTCCATGGAGCTTCTCCTGATCTCCAAAAGTAACTTTGGCAGAAGATTGGTAGAAACCCAAGAGACACAACTGTTTCTGCCGTTTCTCCAGGGTTTCGGCCAATCCGCAGTTGAAGTCACGGTGCTAGATTCAGAGAATCCATGCGGAAAATTTTACTCCTTTGTTTTAAAAGTCAGTTTGAGAAATATGCAGTTCATTAACCACAGACAGGGAACTGAGAGTGAAGAGCAGGGGTCTGATAGAAGGGTTAATTTCCAAAATCTGGGTTGGCAATTTCCTCACCCCCAGCCTGGAGCCTGTATGTCAAGAGAAAGCAGATGTACAGCCTGCTGGTTGGTGGAAGTGGGGCCTACCAGATCCCTGAACTTGAAATAATTCCTGAGGATATTTCAACCCCCTTATAAGGGCATACAATGGGCATACTCTCATCACCCCTTATATATGATACAATGAATAGTGACTCTGTGCTAAGATATGATTACTGTGAGGAGCCGAGCCGAGCGGAGGGAGCGTCCGATAAAAGGCGGGATTTCAGAGCGCTGAGAACAGCTGAGAGGAGCCGAGCCGAGTGGAGGGAGCGTCCGATAAAAGGTGGGATTTCAGAGCGCTGAGAACAGCTGAGAGGAGCGGATCGGAGCAGAGGGAGCTGCGACCGAGTTCGAAGTGACATCAGGAATCAGATCGGTACGCGACACAGGGGAGGCACCTGATTGGTGAGGAGGTTCAGGTGAGTATTTCTACTTATCTACAGTAACTAAAGTAAAAAGAAAGGGAAGGTCTGCAGGTCTTATAGCAAGTAGCGTTTTTTTTTAGAAAATCAAGGTCCCTTGTGTAGTTAACATTCTCTATGTGGAGATGCCGGTGATGGACTGGGGTTGACAATTGTAAACAATTTTACAACACCAAGTTATAGTCCAGCAATTTTATTTTAAATTCACAAGCTTTCGGAGGCTTCCTCCTTCGTCAGGTAAACATTTACCTGACGAAGGAGGAAGCCTCCGAAAGCTTGTGAATTTAAAATAAAATTGCTGGACTATAACTTGGTGTTGTAAAATTGTTTACAATTAACATTCTCTAAATTAAGAACAATTTAAAGGAGTAAACTCCTTAAAGGGAGTGGTAAGTAGTTTTTCTTTCCTTTTTTTTCTCTTGACATTGTGGTTGTTGTTAAGCTAACTTAAGGGTTAAGTCTTGGCAGGAGATCCCCCAGCCGTGTCATGTTCCTCTTGTGGGATGTGGGAATTCAGGGATCCTTCCTGTATCCCTGATTCCTTCACCTGCGGGAAGTGTGTCCAGCTGCAGCTACTGTTTGACCGCTTGACGGCTCTGGAGCTGCGGATGGACTCACTTTGGAGCATCTTCAGCCAGAAGTGCCGAGTGGATGATCCATCTCGGCCTCCTCCCGATATCCCCACCATCACAGAAGCCAGTCTTCGGCCAATTCGATTCACTCCACGTGATATCAAGAAACGGCTGAGTGCACTGGATACAGCAAAGGCTATGGGCCCCGACAACATCCCAGCTGTAGTGCTGAAGACTTGTGCTCCAGAACTAGCCGCGCCTCTAGCGAAGCTGTTCCAGTACAGCTACAACACTGGCATCTACCCGACAATGTGGAAAATTGCCCAGGTATTTCCTGTCCACAAAAAGCAGGACAAATCCAATCCGGCCAATTACCGTCCCATCAGTCTACTCTCAATCATCAGCAAAGTGATGGAAGGTGTCATCGACAATGCTATCAAGCGGCACTTACTCACCAATAACCTGCTCACCGATGCTCAGTTTGGGTTCCGCCAGGACCACTCGGCTCCAGACCTCATTACAGCGTTGGTCCAAACATGGACAAAAGAGCTGAATTCCAGAGGTGAGGTGAGAGTGACTGCCCTTGACATCAAGGCAGCATTTGACCGAGTGTGGCACCAAGGAGCCCTAGTAAAATTGAAGTCAATGAGAATCAGGGGGAAAACTCTCCAGTGGCTGGAGTCATACCTAGCACAAAGGAAGATGGCAGTGGTTGTTGGAGGCCAATCATCTCAGCCCCAGGACATTGCTGCAGGAGTTCCTCAGGGCAGTGTCCTAGGCCCAACCATCTTCAGCTGCTTCATCAATGACCTTCCCTCCATCATAAGGTCAGAAATGGGGATCTTCGCTGATGACTGCACAGTGTTCAGTTCCATTCGCAACCCCTCAGATAATGAAGCAGTCCGAGCCCGCATGCAGCAAGACCTGGACAACATCCAGGCTTGGGCTCATAAGTGGCAAGTAACATTCGCGCCAGATAAGTGCCAGGCAATGACCATCTCCAACAAGCGAGAGTCTAACCACCTCCCCCTGACATTCAACGGCATTACCATCACTGAATCCCCCACCATCAACATCCTGGGGGTCACCATTGACCAGAAACTTAACTGGACCAGCCATATAAATACTGTGGCTACGAGAGCAGGTCAGAGGCTGGGTATTCTGCGGCGAGTGACTCACCTCCTGACTCCCCAAAGCCTTTCCACCACCTACAAGGCACAAGTCCGGAGTGTGATGGAATACTCTCCACTTGATTGGATGAGTGCAGCTCCAACAACACTCAAGAAGCTCGACACCATCCAAGATAAAGCAGCCCACTTGATTGGCACCCCATCCACCACACTAAACATTCACTCCCTTCACCACCGGCGCACTGTGGCTGCAGTGTGTACCATCCACAGGATGCACTGCAGCAACTCGCCAAGGCTTCTTCGACAGCACCTCCCAAACCCGCGACCTCTACCACCTAGAAGGACAAGAGCAGCAGGCACATGGGAACAACACCACCTGCACGTTCCCCTCCAAGTCACACACCATCCCGACTTGGAAATATATCGCCGTTCCTTCATTGTCGCTGGGTCAAAATCCTGGAACTCCCTTCCTAAAAGCACTGTGGGAGAACCGTCACCACACGGACTGCAGCGGTTCAAGAAGGCGGCTCACCACCACCTTCTCGAGGGCAATTAGGGATGGGCAATAAATGCTGGCCTCGCCAGCGACGCCCACATCCCGTGAACGAATAAAAAAAAAAAATCCGCGATGCTGAGAAAGTCGTGGATAGCACGTTCAGTGAGTTGGTCACACCGCAGATAAAAATTACTGAGGGAGATAGTGAATGGGTGACCAACAGACAGAGGAAGAGTAGGAAGGCAGCGCAGGGGTCCCCTGCGGTCATCTCCCTCCAAAACAGGTATACCGTTTTGGATACTGTTGGGGGAGATGGCTCACCAGGGGAAGGTGGCAGTGGCCAGGTTCATGGCACCGTGGCTGGCTCTGCTGCACAGGAGGGCAGGAAAAAGAGTGGCAGAGCTATCGTGATAGGGGACTCGATTGTAAGGGGAATAGACAGGCGTTTCTGCGGACGCAACCGAGACTCCAGGATGGTATGTTGCCTCCCTGGTGCAAGGTTCAAGAATGTCTCGGAGCGGCTGCAGGACATTCTGGAGGGGGAGGGTGAACAGCCAGTTGTCGTGGTGCATATAGGCACCAATGACATAGGTAAAAAACAGGATGAGGTCCTACAAGCTGAATTTAGGGAGTTAGGAGTTAAACTAAAGAGTAGGACCTCAAAGGTAGTAATCTCAGGATTTCTACCAGTGCCACGGGTTAGTCAGAGTAGGAATGACAGGATAGCTGGGATGAATATGTGGCTTGAGAGATGGTGCAAGAGGGAGGGATTCAAATTCCTGGGCCATTGGAACTGGTTCTGGGGGAGGTGGGACCAGTACAAATTGGACGGTCTGCATCTGGGCAGGACTGGAACCAATGTCCTAGGGGGAGTGTTTGCTAGTGCTGTTGGGGAGGGTTTAAACTAATGTGGCAGGGGGATGGGAACCGGTGCAGGAAGTCAGTGGGAAATAAAGTGGTGACAGAAACAAAAGGCAGTAAGGGAGAGTGTACAGAACATGACCGGACAGATGGTCTGAGAAAGCAGGGCAAAGACCAAGGGAAGTCTAGATTAAACTGCATTTATTTCAATGCAAGAAGTCTGATGGGCAAGGCAGATGAACTCAGGGCATGGATGGGTACATGGGACTGGGATGTTATAGCTATTACTGAAACATGGCTAAGGGAGGGGCAGGACTGGCAGCTCAATGTTCCAGGGTACAGATGCTATAGGAAAGATAGAGCAGGAGGTAAGAGAGGAGGGGGAGTTGCGTTCTTGACTAGGGAGAACATCACGGCAGTAGTGAGAGGGGATATATCCGAGGGTTCGCCCACTGAGTCTATATGGGTAGAACTGAAAAATAAGAAGGGAGAGATCACTTTGATAGGATTGTACTACAGACCCCCAAATAGTCAACGGGAAATTGAGGAGCAAATATGTAAGGAGATTACAGACAGCTGGAAGAAAAATAGGGTGGTAATAGTAGGGGACTTTAACTTTCCCAACATTGACTGGGACAGCCATAGCATTAGGGGCTTGGATGGAGAGAAATTTGTTGAGTGTATTCAGGAGGAATTTCTCATTCAGTATGTGGATGGCCCGACTAGAGAGGGGGCAAAACTTGACCTCCTCTTGGGAAATAAGGAAGGGCAGGTGACAGAAGTGTTAGTGAGGGATCACTTTGGGACCAGTGATCATAATTCCATTAGTTTTAAGATAGCTATGGGGAAGGATAGGTTTGGCCCAAAAGTTAAAATTCTAAATTGGGGAAAGGCCAATTTTGATGGTATTAGACAGGAACTTTCAGAAGTTGATTGGGAGAGTCTGTTGGCAGGCAAAGGGACGTCTGGTAAGTGGGAGGCTTTCAAAAGTGTGTTAACCAGGGTTCAGGGTAAGTACATTCCTTATAAAGTGAAGGGCAAGGCTGGTAGAAGTAGGGAACCTTGGATGACTCGGGAGATTGAGGCCCTAGTCAAAAAGAAGAAGGAGGCATATGACATGCATAGGCAGCTGGGATCAAGTGGATCCCTTGAAGAGTATAGAGATTGCCGGAGTAGAGTTAAGAGAGAAATCAGGAGGGCAAAAAGGGGACATGAGATTGCTTTGGCAGATAAGGCAAAGGAGAATCCAAAGAGCTTCTACAAATACATAAAGGGCAAAAGAGTAACTAGGGAGAGAGTAGGGCCAACAAGGTCATCTATGTGCGGAACCACAAGAGATGGGTGAGATCCTGAATGAATATTTCACATCGGTATTTAAGGTTGAGAAAGGCATGGATGTTAGGGAACTTGGGGAATAAATAGTGATGTCTTGAGGAGTGTACATATTACAGAGAGGGAGGTGCTGGAAGTCTTAACGCGTATCAAGGTAGATAAATCTCCGGGACCTGATGTAATGTATCCCAGGACGTTATGGGAGGTTAGGGAGGAAATTGCGGGTCCCCTAGCAGAGATATTTGAATCATCCACCGCTACAGGTGAGGTGCCTGAAGATTGGAGGGTAGCAAATGTTGTGCCTTTGTTTAAGAAAGGCGGCAGGGAAAAGCCTGGGAACTACAGACCGGTGAGCCTGACATCTGTAGTGGGTAAGTTGTTAGAGGGTATTCTGAGGGACAGGATCTACAGGCATTTGGAGAGGCAGGGACTAATTAGGAACAGTCAGCTTGGCTTTGTGAGAGGAAAATCATGTCTCACGAATTTGATTGAGTTTTTTGAAGGGGTAACCAAGCAGATAGATGAGGGCTGTGCAGTAGACATGGTCCACATGGACTTCAGCAAAGCCTTTGACAAGGTACCGCATGGTAGGTTGTTACATAAAGTTAAATCTCATGGGATCCAAGGTGAGGTAGCCAATTGGATACAAAATTGGCTTGACGACAGAAGACAGAGGGTGGTTGTAGAGGGTTGTTTTTCAAACTGGATGCCTGTGTCCAGCGGTGTGCCTCAGGGATCGGTGCTGGGTCCGCTGTTATTTGTTATTTATATTAATGATTTGGATGAGAATTTAGGAGGCATGGTTAGTAAGTTTGCAGATGACACCAAGATTGGTGGCATTGTGGACAGTGAAGAAGGTTATCTAGGATTGCAACAGGATCTTGATAAATTGGGCCAGTGGGCCCATGAATGGCAGATGGAGTTTAATTTAGATAAATGTGAGGTGATGCATTTTGGTAGATCGAATTGGGCCAGGACCTACTCCGTTAATGGTAGGGTGTTGGGGAGAGTTATAGAACAATGAGATCTAGGAGTACAGATTCATAGCTCCTTGAAAGTGGAGTCACAGGTGGATAGGGTGGTGAAGGCGGCATTCGGCATGCTTGGTTTCATTGGTCAGAACATTGAATGCAGGAGTTGGGATGTCTTGTTGAAGTTGTACAGGGCATTGGTGAGGCCACACTTGGAGTACTGTGTACAGTTCTGGTCACCCTATTATAGAAAGGATATTATTAAACTAGAAAGAGTGCAGAAAAGATTTACTAGGATGCTACCGGGACTTGATGGTTTGACTTATAGGGAGAGGTTAGACAGACTGGGACTTTTTTCCCTGGAGAGTAGGAGGTTAAGTGGTGATCTTATAGAAGTCTATAAAATAATGAGGGGCATAGATAAGGTCGATAGTCAAAATCTTTTCCCAAAGGTAGGGGAGTCTATAACGAGGGGGGCATAGATTTAAGGTGAGAGGGGAGAGATACAAAAGGGTCCAGAGGGGCAATTTTTTCACTCAAAGGGTGGTGAGTGTCTGGAACGAGCTGCCAGAGGCAGTATTGGAGGTGGGTACAATTTTGTCTTTTAAAAAGCATTTGGACAGTTACATGGGTAAGATGGGTATAGAGGCACATGGGCCAAGTGCAGAAAATTGGGACTAGCTTAGTGGTATAAACTGGGCGACATGGACATGTTGGGCCGAAGGGCCTGTTTCCATGTTGTAACTTCTATGATTCTATGATTCTATGAGTCCAAAGGTTATTTGTGAATCATTGTTGGTTTGTACATTTACATCATGTTCCCTGGTGCTGGTTTATTTGGATTTGTGCTCTGGCATGTTATTAAATGGTAAATTTGAAACAGCAGATCAATCAGAATCTGTAAAGGGAAATGCCAGATTAATGTGTTGGCTGTAAGAGCCTTCCTCAGAACTGAACCATCTCCAATGTCCTTTTGAAGATATATAACTAAAGTACCATACAATATTCCGATCATGATCCTACAATGAGTTGCAAAGTTTTTCAATTTCAAATGTCCTTGACATGAACCAAGGGTCTCAATCAGTCTTATTAATAAAAATCTCACATTAACTGGATGCTTTAAATGAATGATTGGCAATCACAGCCATCTCATTTTATCTTTCCACCCTTGTCAACAGACATCTATCAATCCCATAACATGCAAAGTCACTGGCTGCCTTCCATCTCAAGGAACCTTTGTTTTGATTTGCTCCAACCGTTTCATTTGATAATTTTTGTTGGTGTGTTTGGTTTTGTTAGTATCAGATTGGATAGGCCCATTCCTCCCAGAACCTTTAGCGATGCTCCTGCTTTAAGTGGCATCAATACATGTATTCCTTTGGGGTTGGGCTTTGTTCAGTCTCACAATTACACTGGTCTGGAACAACTGGAACTTTTCAACTGCCTTCTGAAAATCCAGGTACGTTATAGGATAAATTCACCAACCCTACACGGGTAGCCACATTCAAAGGTCGGAGATAGGACCTTAACACTGTGGTGCCAATTCTCCGACCCATGCTCCCTTCGAATGCAGTTCTCCATTGGGAGCATGGATCCACTGACATCCACTAATTTAGTTGCCTCCTGAAAGGATTCCAGTAGATTTGTGAGGCATGAACCATTGTTTGTTAAACAACACTGACTTCTTACGTACCCTTTCTCTTAGATGAATGTTGATCCAGAATATTTTCTCACTCTTTTTAACATATCATGATTCCCTATGTATTTTGCAGGTACAACTCCAGATTTTGTTGGAGCTCTTCAAATCATGAATTAGACTCTTGCATTTGCCTTGTTCTAATTCAGCTGCCCCCCTTACCATTCATTGCTTTGGGTTTATTGGCAGCATAATTGCAGATATATGCATATAACTAGAATGGTCTTTGGGTTTCTTCAGGCAGAAAATTACACAAGGGTAACAAGTACAATTTATAACATCACAAATCTGGAAAATGTAAATAATTTGCAAAAAAAAATGTTTGCTTGCCCAGAAAACTGACCAACTCCTGTTGTTTGGTTCCAGGATTGCTTTCTGACTCATGCTGCAACTTTCAGCAACTCTACAGGAGATTTGTTACATATTTTTACTGAAAAACTGGTTCCCCCTGCTGTGCTGCTCTCTCTGCCTCAATCCAATATACTCTGCTCCCTGGCTACCCCTCCCTCTGCTGTGCTCTGCTTCTCACCCCTTCCCACTGTGTTCTACTCCCTGTCTCTGCCATTACTGCGCTCTACTCTACAGCCCCTCTTTCACTGAGCTCTACTTTCCGGATGACCACTCACTCTGTTGTGTTCTACTCCCCATTTCTCCATTTGCTGTGCTCTGTTCACCATCACTCCCCTCCACTGTGCTATGTTCCCTCTCCCCTTCCACTGTGTGGTACTTACTCACTCATCCTGTACTCTGCTCCCTCCCCTCCCTCTTGTGCTCTACTTCGCAGCCCCCCTCTCACTCTGTGTGATTCTGTTTAATCCCTGAAGGGGATATACGAGAATGGATTAGGAAAAAAAGGAGGGCTTTTGGCAGATACAAAAGGCTAAAGACGGAGGAAGCCCTAGAGGAGTACAAAAAGTGCAGGGGGATACTTAAAAAAGAAATTAGGAGATCAAGGAGGGGCCATGAAATAACACTGGCGAGCAAAATAAAGGAAAATCCTAAGATGTGTTATAAGTATATTAAGGGTAAGAGGATGACTAGGGAAAAAATAGGGCCCATTAGGGACAAAAATGGCAATCTGTGTGTGGAGCTGGCAGGTGTAGGAGGGGTTCTAAATGAATTTTTTGCATCTGTTTTCACTATGGAGAAGGACGATGTAGACATAGAAATACGGCAGGGGGACTGTGATATACTCGAACATATTAACATCGAGCGGGAGGAGGTATTGGCGGTTTTAGCAGGCCTAAAAATGGATAAATCCCCAGGCCCGGACGAAATGTATCCCAGGCTACTGTGTGAGGCAAAGGAGGGGATTGCGGGGGCTCTAACACATATATTCAGAACCTCTCTGGCCACAGGGGATGTGCCAGGGGACTGGAGAACCGCTAATGTAATACCATTATTCAAGAAGGGGAGTAGGGAAAAACCGGGGAACTACAGGCCAGTGAGCCTAACATCAGTGGTAGAAAAATTATTGGAAAAAATTCTGAAGGACAAAATTAGTCTCCACTTGGAGAAGCAAGGATTAATCAGGGATAGTCAACATGGCTTTGTCAAAGGAAGATCATGTCTGACTAATTTGATTGAATTTTTTGAGGGGGTGACTGGGCGTGTGGATGAGGGTAACGCAGTGGATGTGGTATACATGGATTTCAGTAAGGCCTTCGATAAAGTCCCCCACAGGAGACTGGTCAAGAAGGTACGAGCCCATGGAATCCAGGGTGCCTTGGCACTTTGGATACAAAACTGGCTTAGTGGCAGAAGGCAGAGGGTGATGGTCGAAGGTTGTTTTTGTGACTGGAAGCCTGTGGCCAGTGGGGTACCACAGGGATCGGTGCTGGGTCCCTTGCTGTTTGTGGTCTACATTAATGACTTGGATATGAATGTAAAAGGTATGATCAGTAAGTTCGCTGATGATACAAAAATTGGTAGGGTGGTAAATAGCGAGGAGGATAGCCTCAGTCTGCAGGACGATATAGATGGGTTGGTCAGATGGGCGGAACAGTGGCAAATGGAATTTAAC